>NC_134261.1:4350753-4586655 GCF_965152275.1 Natator depressus
CGACTGGCCACCAGGTGTCACTGCCGCTCTACGGAAAACCCTCCGTGCCTTACCCCGACTGGCCACCAGGTGTCACTGCCGCTCTAGGGGAAACCATCCGTGCCTTACCCCGACTGGCCACCAGGTGTCACTGCCGCTTTAGGGGAAACCGTCCGTGCCTTACCCCGACTGGCCACCAGGTGTCACTGCCGCTCTAGGGGAAACCGTCCGTGCCTTACCCCGACTGGACACCAGGTGTCACTGCCGCTCTAGGATAAACCGTCCGTGCCTTACCCCGACTGGCCACCAGGTGTCACTGCAGCTTTAGGGGAAACCGTCCGTGCCTTACCCCGACTGGCCACCAGGTGTCACTGCCGCTCTAGGGGAAACCGTCCATGCCTTACCCAGACTGGCCACCAGGTGTCACTGCAGCTTTAGGGGAAACCCTCCGTGCCTTACCCCGACTGGCCACCAGGTGTCACTGCCGCTCTAGGGGAAACCGTCCGTGCCTTACCCCGACTGGCCAGCAGGTGTCACTGCAGCTTTAGGGGAAACCGTCCGTGCCTTACCCCGACTGGCCACCAGGTCTCACTGCGGCTCTAGGAGAAACCGTCCGTGCCTTACCCCAACTGGCCACCAGGTGTCACTGCAGTTCTAGGGGAAACCGTCCGTGCCTTACCCCGACTGGCCACCAGGTGTCACTGCCGCTCTAGGGGAAACCGTCCGTGCCTTATCCCGACTGGCCACCAGGTGTCACTGCCGCTCTAGGGGAAACCGTCCGTGCCTTACCCCTACTGGCCACCAGGTGTCACTGCAGCTTTAGGGGAAGCCGTCCGTGCCTTACCCCGACTGGCCACCAGGTGTCACTGCAGCTTTAGGGGAAACCGTCCGTGCCTTACCCCGACTGGCCACCAGGTGTCACTGCCGCTCTAGGGGAAACCGTCCGTGCCTTACCCCGACTGGCCATCAGGTGTCACTGCCGCTCTAGGGGAAACCGTCCGTGCCTTACCCCGACTGGCCACCAGGTGTCACTGCCGCTCTAGGGAAACCGTCCGTGCCTTACCCCGACTGGCCACCAGGTGTCACTGTCGCTCTAGGGGAAACCGTCCGTGCCTTCCCCGACTGGCCATCAGGTGTCACTGCCGCTCTAGGGGGAACCGTCCGTGCCTTACCCCGACTGGCCACCAGGTGTCACTGCCGCTCTAGGGGAAACCGTCCGTGCCTTACCCCGACTGGCCACCAGGTCTCACTGCCGCTCTAGGGGAAAACGTCCGTGCCTTACCCCGACTGGCCACCAGGTGTCACTGCCGCTCTAGGGGAAACCGTCCGTGCCTTACCCCGACTGGCCACCAGGTGTCACTGCAGCTCTAGGGGAAACCGTCCGTGCCTTCCCCGACTGGCCATCAGGTGTCACTGCCGCTCTCGGGGGAACCGTCCGTGCCTTACCCCGACTGGCCACCAGGTGTCACTGCAGCTTTAGGGGAAACCGTCCGTGCCTTACCCCGACTGGCCACCAGGTGTCACTGCAGCTTTAGGGGAAACCCTCCGTGCCCTTACCCCGACTGGCCACCAGGTGTCACTGCCACTCTAGGGGAAACCGTCCGTGCCTTACCCCGACTGGCCACCAGGTGTCACTGCAGCTTTAGGGAAACCCTCCGTGCCTTACCCCGACTTGCCACCAGGTGTCACTGCAGCTCTAGGGGAAACCGTCCGTGCCTTACCCCGATTGGCCACCAGGTGTCACTGCAGCTTTAGGGGAAACCCTCCGTGCCTTACACCAACTGGCCACCAGGTGTCACTGCCGCTCTAGGGGAAACCGTCCGTGCCTTACCCCGACTGGCCAGCAGGTGTCACTGCCGCTTTAGGGGAAACCGTCCGTGCCTTACCCCGACTGGCCACCAGGTGTCACTGCCGCTCTACGGAAAACCGTCCGTGCCTTACCCCGACTGGCCAATAGGTGTCACTCCAGCTTTAGGGGAAAATGTCCGTGCCTTACCCCGACTGGCCACCAGGTGTCACTGCCGCTCTAGGGGAAACCGTCCGTGCCTTACCCCGACTGGACACCAGGTGTCACTGCAGCTTTAGGGGAAACCGTCCGTGCCTTACCCCGACTGGCCGCCAGGTGTCACTGCCGCTCTAGGGGAAAACGTCCGTGCCTTACCCCGACTGGCCGCCAGGTGTCACTGCCGCTCTAGGGGAAACCGTCCGTGCCTTACCCCGACTGGCCACCAGGTGTCACTGCAGCTCCTGGGGAAACCGTCCGTCCCTTACCCCGACTGGCCGCCAGGTGTCACTGCCGCTCTAGGGGAAACCGTCCGTGCCTTACCCCGACTGGCCACCAGGTGTCACTGCCGCTCTAGGGGAAACCGTCCGAGCCTTACCCCAACTGGCCGCCAGGTGTCACTGCCGTTCTAGGGGATACCGTCCGTGCCTTATCCCGACTGGCCACCAGGTGTCACTGCAGCTCTAGGGGAAACCGTCCGTGCCTTACCCCGACTGACCGCCAGGTGTCACTGCAGCTTCAGGGGAAACCGTCCGTGCCTTACCCCGATTGGCCAGCAGGTGTCACTGCAGCTTTAGGGGAAACCGTCCGTGCCTTACCCCAACTGGCCGCCAGGTGTCACTGCCGCTCTAGGGAAACCGTCCGTGCCTTACCCCGACTGGCCACCAGGTGTCACTGCAGCTCTAGGGGAAACCGTCCGTGCCTTACCCCGACTGGCCACCAGGTGTCACTGCCGCTTTAGGGGAAACCGTCCGTGCCTTACCCCGACTGGACACCAGGTGTCACTGCAGCTTTAGGGGAAACCGTCCGTGCCTTACCCCGACTGGCCACCAGGTGTCACTGCCGCTCTACGGAAAACCGTCCGTGCCTTACCCCCGGCTGGCCACCAGGTGTCAGTGCCGCTCTAGGGGAAACCATCCGTGCCTTACCCCGACTGGCCACCAGGTGTCACTGCCGCTCTAGGGGAAACCGTCCGTGCCTTACCCGACTGGCCACCAGGTGTCACTGCCGCTCTAGGGGAAACCGTCCGTGCCTTTACCCCGACTGGCCACCAGGTGTCACTGCCGCTCTAGGGGAAACCGTCCGTGCCTTACCCCGACTGGACACCAGATGTCACTGCCGCTCTAGGATAAACCGTCCGTGCCTTACCCCAACTGGCCACCAGGTGTCACTGCAGCTTTAGGGGAAACCATCCGTGCCTTACCCCAACTGGCCACCAGGTGTCACTGCCGCTCTAGGGGAAACCGTCCGTGCCTTACCCAGACTGGCCACCAGGTGTCACTGCAGCTTTAGGGGAAACCCTCCGTGCTTTACCCCGACTGGCCACCAGGTGTCACTGCAGCTCTAGGGGAAACCGTCCGTGCCTTACCCCGACTGGCGACCAGGTGTCACTGCAGCTTTAGGGGAAACCGACTGGCCACCAGGTGTCACTGCCGCTCGAGGGGAAACCGTCCGTGCCTTACCCCGATTGGCCACCAGGTGTCACTGCAGCTTTAGGGGAAACCGTCCGTGCCTTACCCCGACTGGCCACCAGGTGTCACTGCCGCTCTAGGGGAAACCGTCCGTGCCTTACCCCGACTGGCCACCAGGTGTCACTGCAGCTCTAGGGAAACCGTCCGTGCCTTACCCCGACTGGCCACCAGGTGTCACTCCAGCTTTAGGGGAAACCGTCCGTGCCTTACCCCGACTGGCCACCAGGTGTCACTGCAGCTTTAGGGGAAAATGTCCGTGCCTTACCCCGAGTGGCCACCAGGTGTCACTGCTGCTCTAGGGGAAACCGTCCGTGCCTTACCCCGACTGGACACCAGGTGTCACTGCAGCTTTAGGGGAAACCGTCCGTGCCTTACCCCGACTGGCCACCAGGTGTCACTGCCGCTCTACGGGAAACCGTCCGTGCCTTACCCCAACTGGCCACCAGGTGTCACTGCCGCTCTAGGGGAAACCGTCCGTGCCTTACCCCGACTGGCCACCAGGTGTCACTGCCGCTCTAGGGGAAACCGTCCGTGCCTTACCCCGACTGGCCATCAGGTGTCACTGCCGCTCTAGGGGAAACCGTCCGTGCCTTACCCCGACTGGCCACCAGGTGTCACTGCCGCTCTAGGGGAAACCGTCCGTGCCTTACCCCGACTGGCCGCCAGGTGTCACTGCCGCTCTAGGGGAAACCGTCCGTGCCTTACCCCGACTGGCCACCAGGTGTCACTGCAGCTCTAGGGGAAACCGTCCGTGCCTTACCCCAACTGGCCGCCAGGTGTCACTGCCGTTCTAGGGGAAACCGTCCGTGCCTTATCCCGACTGGCCACCAGGTGTCACTGCAGCTCTAGGGGAAACCGTCCGTGCCTTACCCCGAATAGCCGCCAGGTGTCACTGCAGCTTTCGGGGAAACCGTCCGTGCCTTACCCCGATTGGCCAGCAGGTGTCACTGCAGCTTTAGGGGAAACCGTCCGTGCCTTACCCCAACTGGCCGCCAGGTGTCACTGCCGCTCTAGGGGAAACCGTCCGTGCCTTACCCCGACTGGCCACCAGGTGTCACTGCAGCTCTAGGGGAAACCGTCCGTGCCTTACCCCGACTGGCCACCAGGTGTCACTGCAGCTTTAGGGGAAACCGTCCGTGCCTTACCCCGACTGGACACCAGGTGTCACTGCAGCTTTAGGGGAAACCGTCCGTGCCTTACCCCGACTGGCCACCAGGTGTCACTGCCGCTCTACGGAAAACCGTCCGTGCCTTACTCCGACTGGCCACCAGGTGTCACTGCCGCTCTAGGGGAAACCATCCGTGCCTTACCCCGACTGGCCACCAGGTGTCACTGCCGCTTTAGGGGAAACCGTCCGTGCCTTACCCCGACTGGCCACCAGGTGTCACTGCCTCTCTATGGGAAACCGTCCGTGCCTTACCCCGACTGGCCACCAGGTGTCACTGCCGCTCTAGGGGAAACCGTCCGTGCCTTACCCCGACTGGCCACCAGGTGTCACTGCCGCTCTAGGATAAACCGTCCGTGCCTTACCCCGACTGGCCACCAGGTGTCACTGCAGCTTTAGGGGAAACCGTCCGTGCCTTACCCCGACTGGCCACCAGGTGTCACTGCCGCTCTAGGGGAAACCGTCCGTGCCTTACCCAGACTGGCCACCAGGTGTCACTGCAGCTTTAGGGGAAACCCTCCGTGCCTTACCCCGACTGGCCGCCAGGTGTCACTGCAGCTCTAGGGTAAACCGTCCGTGCCTTACACCGACTGGCCACCAGGTGTCACTGCGGTCTAGGGGAAACCGTCCGTGCCTTACCCCGACTGGCCACCAGGTGTCACTGTCGCTCTAGGGGAAACCGTCCGTGCCTTACCCCGACTGGCCATCAGGTGTCACTGCCGCTCTAGGGGGAACCGTCCGTGCCTTACCCCGACTGGCCACCAGGTGTCACTGCCGCTCTAGGGGAAACCGTCCGTGCCTTACCCCGACTGGCCACCAGGTGTCACTGCCGCTCTAGGGGAAACCGTCCGTGCCTTACCCCGACTGGACACCAGATGTCACTGCCGCTCTAGGATAAACCGTCCGTGCCTTACCCCAACTGGCCACCAGGTGTCACTGCAGCTTTAGGGGAAACCATCCGTGCCTTACCCCAACTGGCCACCAGGTGTCACTGCCGCTCTAGGGGAAACCGTCCGTGCCTTACCCAGACTGGCCACCAGGTGTCACTGCAGCTTTAGGGGAAACCCTCCGTGCTTTACCCCGACTGGCCACCAGGTGTCACTGCAGCTCTAGGGGAAACCGTCCGTGCCTTACCCCGACTGGCCACCAGGTGTCACTGCAGCTTTAGGGGAAACCGACTGGCCACCAGGTGTCACTGCCGCTCGAGGGGAAACCGTCCGTGCCTTACCCCGATTCGCCACCAGGTGTCACTGCAGCTTTAGGGGAAACCGTCCGTGCCTTACCCCGACTGGCCACCAGGTGTCACTGCCGCTCTAGGGGAAACCGTCCGTGCCTTACCCCGACTGGCCACCAGGTGTCACTGCAGCTCTAGGGAAACCGTCCGTGCCTTACCCCGACTGGCCACCAGGTGTCACTCCAGCTTTAGGGGAAACCGTCCGTGCCTTACCCCGACTGGCCACCAGGTGTCACTGCAGCTTTAGGGGAAAATGTCCGTGCCTTACCCCGAGTGGCCACCAGGTGTCACTGCTGCTCTAGGGGAAACCGTCCGTGCCTTACCCCGACTGGACACCAGGTGTCACTGCAGCTTTAGGGGAAACCGTCCGTGCCTTACCCCGACTGGCTACCAGGTGTCACTGCCGCTCTACGGGAAACCGTCCGTGCCTTACCCCAACTGGCCACCAGGTGTCACTGCCGCTCTAGGGGAAACCGTCCGTGCCTTACCCCGACTGGCCACCAGGTGTCACTGCCGCTCTAGGGGAAACCGTCCGTGCCTTACCCCGACTGGCCATCAGGTGTCACTGCCGCTCTAGGGGAAACCGTCCGTGCCTTACCCCGACTGGCCACCAGGTGTCACTGCCGCTCTAGGGGAAACCGTCCGTGCCTTACCCCGACTGGCCGCCAGGTGTCACTGCCGCTCTAGGGGAAACCGTCCGTGCCTTACCCCGACTGGCCACCAGGTGTCACTGCAGCTCTAGGGGAAACCGTCCGTGCCTTACCCCAACTGGCCGCCAGGTGTCACTGCCGTTCTAGGGGAAACCGTCCGTGCCTTATCCCGACTGGCCACCAGGTGTCACTGCAGCTCTAGGGGAAACCGTCCGTGCCTTACCCCGAATAGCCGCCAGGTGTCACTGCAGCTTTAGGGGAAACCGTCCGTGCCTTACCCCGATTGGCCAGCAGGTGTCACTGCAGCTTTAGGGGAAACCGTCCGTGCCTTACCCCAACTGGCCGCCAGGTGTCACTGCCGCTCTAGGGGAAACCGTCCGTGCCTTACCCCGACTGGCCACCAGGTGTCACTGCAGCTCTAGGGGAAACCGTCCGTGCCTTACCCCGACTGGCCACCAGGTGTCACTGCAGCTTTAGGGGAAACCGTCCGTGCCTTACCCCGACTGGACACCAGGTGTCACTGCAGCTTTAGGGGAAACCGTCCGTGCCTTACCCCGACTGGCCACCAGGTGTCACTGCCGCTCTACGGAAAACCGTCCGTGCCTTACTCCGACTGGCCACCAGGTGTCACTGCCGCTCTAGGGGAAACCATCCGTGCCTTACCCCGACTGGCCACCAGGTGTCACTGCCGCTTTAGGGGAAACCGTCCGTGCCTTACCCCGACTGGCCACCAGGTGTCACTGCCTCTCTATGGGAAACCGTCCGTGCCTTACCCCGACTGGCCACCAGGTGTCACTGCCGCTCTAGGGGAAACCGTCCGTGCCTTACCCCGACTGGCCACCAGGTGTCACTGCCGCTCTAGGATAAACCGTCCGTGCCTTACCCCGACTGGCCACCAGGTGTCACTGCAGCTTTAGGGGAAACCGTCCGTGCCTTACCCCGACTGGCCACCAGGTGTCACTGCCGCTCTAGGGGAAACCGTCCGTGCCTTACCCAGACTGGCCACCAGGTGTCACTGCAGCTTTAGGGGAAACCCTCCGTGCCTTACCCCGACTGGCCGCCAGGTGTCACTGCAGCTCTAGGGTAAACCGTCCGTGCCTTACACCGACTGGCCACCAGGTGTCACTGCGGTCTAGGGGAAACCGTCCGTGCCTTACCCCGACTGGCCACCAGGTGTCACTGTCGCTCTAGGGGAAACCGTCCGTGCCTTACCCCGACTGGCCATCAGGTGTCACTGCCGCTCTAGGGGGAACCGTCCGTGCCTTACCCCGACTGGCCACCAGGTGTCACTGCCGCTCTAGGGGAAACCGTCCGTGCCTTACCCCGACTGGCCACCAGGTGTCACTGCCGCTCTAGGGGGAACCGTCCGTGCCTTACCCCGACTGGCCACCAGGTGTCACTGCCGCTCGAGGTGAAACCGTCCGTGCCTTACCCCGACTGGCCTCCAGGTGTCACTGCAGCTCTAGGGGAAACCGTACGTGCCTTACCCCGACTGGCCACCAGGTGTCACTGCAGCTTTAGGGGAAACCGTCCATGCCTTACCCCGACTGGCCACCAGGTGTCACTGCAGCTTTAGGGGAAAATGTCCGTGCCTTACCCCGACTGGCCACCAGGTGTCACTGCCGCTCTAGGGGAAACCGTCCGTGCCTTACCCCGACTGGAGACCAGGTGTCACTGCAGCTTTAGGGGAAACCGTCCGTGCCTTACCCCGACTGGCCACCAGGTGTCACTGCCGCTCTACGGGAAACCGTCCATGCCTTACCCCGACTGGCCACCAGATGTCACTGTCGCTCTAGGGGAAACGGTCCGTGCCTTACCCCGACTGGCCATCATGTGTCACTGCCGCTCTAGGGGGAACCGTCCGTGCCTTACCCCGACTGGCCACCAGGTGTCACTGCCGCTCTAGGGGAAAACGTCCGTGCCTTACCCCGACTGGCCACCAGGTGTCACTGCCGCTCTAGGGGAAACCGTCCGTGCCTTACCCCGACTGGCCACCAGGTGTCACTGCAGCTCTAGGGGAAACCGTCCGTGCCTTACCCCGACTGGCCGCCAGGTGTCACTGCCGCTCTAGGGGAAACCGTCCGTGCCTTACCCCGACTGGCCACCAGGTGTCACTGCAGCTCTAGGGGAAACCGTCCGTGCCTTACCCCAACTGGCCGCCAGGTGTCACTGCCGTTCTAGGGGAAACCGTCCGTGCCTTATCCCGACTGGCCACCAGGTGTCACTGCAGCTCTAGGGGAAACCGTCCGTGCCTTACCCCGACTAGCCGCCAGGTGTCACTGCAGCTTTAGGGGAAACCGTCCGTGCCTTACCCCGATTGGCCAGCAGGTGTCACTGCAGCTTTAGGGGAAACCGTCCGTGCCTTACCCCAACTGGCCGCCAGGTGTCACTGCCGCTCTAGGGGAAACCGTCCGTGCCTTACCCCGACTGGCCACCAGGTGTCACTGCAGCTCTAGGGGAAACCGTCCGTGCCTTACCCCGACTGGCCACCAGGTGTCACTGCAGCTTTAGGGGAAACCGTCCGTGCCTTACCCCGACTGGACACCAGGTGTCACTGCAGCTTTAGGGGAAACCGTCCGTGCCTTACCCCGACTGGCCACCAGGTGTCACTGCCGCTCTAGGGGAAACCGTCCGTGCCTTACCCAGACTGGGCACCAGGTGTCACTGCAGCTTTAGGGGAAACCCTCCGTGCCTTACCCCGACTGGCCACCAGGTGTCACTGCAGCTCTAGGGGAAACCGTCCGTGCCTTACCCCGACTGGCCAGCAGGTGTCACTGCAGCTTTAGGGGAAACCGTCCGTGCCTTACCCCGACTGGCCACCAGGTCTCACTGCGGCTCTAGGAGAAACCGTCCGTGCCTTACCCCAACTGGCCACCAGGTGTCACTGCAGTTCTAGGGGAAACCGTCCGTGCCTTACCCCGACTGGCCACCAGGTGTCACTGCCGCTCTAGGGGAAACCGTCCGTGCCTTACCCCGACTGGCCACCAGGTGTCACTGCCGCTCTAGGGGAAACCGTCCGTGCCTTACCCCTACTGGCCGCCAGGTGTCACTGCCGTTCTAGGGGAAACCGTCCGTGCCTTATCCCGACTGGCCGCCAGGTGTCACTGCAGCTTTAGGGGAAACCGTCCGTGCCTTACCCCGACTGGCCACCAGGTGTCACTGCAGCTTTAGGGGAAGCCGTCCGTGCCTTACCCCGACTGGCCACCAGGTGTCACTGCAGCTTTAGGGGAAACCGTCCGTGCCTTACCCCGACTGGCCACCAGGTGTCACTGCCGCTCTAGGGGAAACCGTCCGTGCCTTACCCCGACTGGCCATCAGGTGTCACTGCCGCTCTAGGGGAAACCGTCCGTGCCTTACCCCGACTGGCCACCAGGTGTCACTGCCGCTCTAGGGGAAACCGTCCCTGCCTTACCCCGACTGGCCACCAGGTGTCACTGCAGCTGTAGGGGAAACCGTCCGTGCCTTACACCAACTGGCCACCAGGTGTCACTGCAGCTCTAGGTGAAACCGTCCGTGCCTTACCCCGATTGGCCACCAGGTGTCACTGCAGCTTTAGGGGAAACCGTCCGTGCGTTACCCCGACTGGCCGCCAGGTGTCACTGCAGCTTTAGGGGAAACCGTCCGTGCCTTACCCCGATTGGCCACCAGGTGTCACTGCAGCTTTAGGGGAAACCGTCCGTGCCTTACCCCAACTGGCCACGAGGTGTCACTGCCGCTCTAGGGGAAACCGTCCATGCCTTACCCCGACTGGCCACCAGGTGTCACTGCAGCTCTAGGGGAAACCGTCCGTGCCTTACCCCGACTGGCCACCAGGTGTCACTGCAGCTTTAGGGGAAACCGTCCGTGCCTTACCCCGACTGGCCACCAGGTGTCACTGCAGCTTTAGGGGAAAATGTCCGTGCCTTACCCCGACTGGCCACCAGGTGTCACTGCTGCTCTAGGGGAAACCGTCCGTGCCTTACCCCGACTGGACACCAGGTGTCACTGCAGCTTTAGGGCAAACCGTCCGTGCCTTACCCCGACTGGCCACCAGGTGTCACTGCAGTTCTAGGGGAAACCGTCCGTGCCTTACCCCGACTGGCCACCAGGTGTCACTGCCGCTCTAGGGGAAACCGTCCGTGCCTTACCCAGACTGGCCACCAGGTGTCACTGCAGCTTTAGGGGAAACCCTCCGTGCCTTACCCCGACTGGCCACCAGCTGTCACTGCAGCTCTAGGGGAAACCGTCCGTGCCTTACCCCGACTGGCCAGCAGGTGTCACTGCAGCTTTAGGGGAAACCGTCCGTGCCTTACCCCGACTGGCCACCAGGTGTCACTGCGGCTCTAGGTGAAACCGTCCGTCCTTACCCCAACTGGCCACCAGGTGTCACTGCAGTTCTAGGGGAAACCGTCCGTGCCTTACCCCGACGGGCCACCAGGTGTCACTGCGGTCTAGGGGAAACCGTCCGTGCCTTCCCCCAACTGGCCACCAGGTGTCACTGTCGCTCTAGGGGAAACCGTCCGTGCCTTACCCCGACCGGCCATCAGGTGTCACTGCCGCTCTAGGGGGAACCGTCCGTGCCTTACCCCGACTGGCCAACAGGTGTCACTGCCGCTCTAGGGGAAACCGTCCGTGCCTTACCCCGACTGGCCACCAGGTGTCACTGCCGCTCTAGGGGAAACCGTCCGTGCCTTACCCCGACTGGCCACCTGGTGTCACTGCCGCTCTTGGGGAAACCGTCCGTGCCTTACCCCACTGGCCACCAGGTGTCACTGCCGCTCTAGGGGAAACCGTCCGTGCCTTACCCCGACTGGCCACCAGGTGTCACTGCAGCTTTAGGGGAAACCGTCCGTGCCTTACCCCGACTGGCCACCAGGTGTCACTGCCGCTCTAGGGGAAACCGTCCGTGCCTAACCCCGACTGGCCACCAGGTGTCACTGCAGCTTTAGGGGAAACCCTCCGTGCCTTACCCCGACTGGCCACCAGGTGTCACTGCAGCTCTAGGGGAAACCGTCCGTGCCTTACCCCGATTGGCCACCAGGTGTCACTGCAGCTTTAGGGGAAACCGTCCGTGCCTTACACCAACTGGCCACGAGGTGTCACTGCCGCTCTAGGGGAAACCGTCCGTGCCTTACCCCGACTGGCCACCAGGTGTCACTGCAGCTCTAGGGGAAACCGTCTGTGCCTTACCCCGACTGGCCACCAGGTGTCACTGCAGCTTTAGGGGAAACCGTCCGTGCCTTACCCCGACTGGCCACCAGGTGTCACTGCAGCTTTAGGGGAAAATGTCCGTGCCTTACCCCGACTGGCCACCAGGTGTCACTGCAGCTCTAGGGGAAACCGTCCGTGCCTTACCCCGAATAGGCGCCAGGTGTCACTGCAGCTTTAGGGGAAACCGTCCGTGCCTTACCCCGATTGGCCAGCAGGTGTCACTGCAGCTTTAGGGGAAACCGTCCGTGCCTTACCCCAACTGGCCGCCAGGTGTCACTGCCGCTCTAGGGGAAACCGTCCGTGCCTTACCCCGACTGGCCACCAGGTGTCACTGCAGCTCTAGGGGAAACCGTCCGTGCCTTACCCCGACTGGCCACCAGGTGTCACTGCAGCTTTAGGGGAAACCGTCCGTGCCTTACCCCGACTGGACACCAGGTGTCACTGCAGCTTTAGGGGAAACCGTCCGTGCCTTACCCCGACTGGCCACCAGGTGTCACTGCCGCTCTACGGAAAACCGTCCGTGCCTTACTCCGACTGGCCACCAGGTGTCACTGCCGCTCTAGGGGAAACCATCCGTGCCTTACCCCGACTGGCCACCAGGTGTCACTGCCGCTTTAGGGGAAACCGTCCGTGCCTTACCCCGACTGGCCACCAGGTGTCACTGCCTCTCTATGGGAAACCGTCCGTGCATTACCCCGACTGGCCACCAGGTGTCACTGCCGCTCTAGGGGAAACCGTCCGTGCCTTACCCCGACTGGCCACCAGGTGTCACTGCCGCTCTAGGATAAACCGTCCGTGCCTTACCCCGACTGGCCACCAGGTGTCACTGCAGCTTTAGGGGAAACCGTCCGTGCCTTACCCCGACTGGCCACCAGGTGTCACTGCCGCTCTAGGGGAAACCGTCCGTGCCTTACCCAGACTGGCCACCAGGTGTCACTGCAGCTTTAGGGGAAACCCTCCGTGCCTTACCCCGACTGGCCGCCAGGTGTCACTGCAGCTCTAGGGTAAACCGTCCGTGCCTTACACCGACTGGCCACCAGGTGTCACTGCCGCTCTAGGGGAAACCGTCCGTGCCTTACCCCGACTCGCCACCAGGTGTCACTGCTGCTCTAGGGGAAACCGTCCGTGCCTTACCCCGACTGGACACCAGGTGTCACTGCCGCTCTAGGATAAACCGTCCGTGCCTTACCCCGACTGGCCACCAGGTGTCACTGCAGCTTTAGGGGAAACCGTCCGTGCCTTACCCCGACTGGCCACCAGGTGTCACTGCCGCTCTAGGGGAAACCGTCCGTGCCTTACCCAGACTGGCCACCAGGTGTCACTGCAGCTTTAGGGGAAACCCTCCGTGCCTTACCCCGACTGGCCACCAGGTGTCACTGCAGTTCTAGGGGAAACCGTCCGTGCCTTACCCCGACTGGCCACCAGGTGTCACTGCCGCTCTAGGGGAAACCGTCCGTGCCTTACCCCGACTGGCCACCAGGTGTCACTGCCGCTCTAGGGGAAACCGTCCGTGCCTTACCCCTACTGGCCGCCAGGTGTCACTGCCGTTCTAGGGGAAACCGTCCGTGCCTTATCCCGACTGGCCGCCAGGTGTCACTGCAGCTTTAGGGGAAACCGTCCGTGCCTTACCCCGACTGGCCACCAGGTGTCACTGCAGCTTTAGGGGAAGCCGTCCGTGCCTTACCCCGACTGGCCACCAGGTGTCACTGCAGCTTTAGGGGAAACCGTCCGTGCCTTACCCCGACTGGCCACCAGGTGTCACTGCCGCTCTAGGGGAAACCGTCCGCGCCTTACCCCGACTGGCCATCAGGTGTCACTGCCGCTCTAGGGGAAACCGTCCGTGCCTTACCCCGACTGGCCACCAGGTGTCACTGCCGCTCTAGGGGAAACCGTCCGTGCCTTACCCCGACTGGCCACCAGGTGTCACTGCAGCTGTAGGGGAAACCGTCCGTGCCTTACACCAACTGGCCACCAGGTGTCACTGCAGCTCTAGGTGAAACCGTCCGTGCCTTACCCCGATTGGCCACCAGGTGTCACTGCAGCTTTAGGGGAAACCGTCCGTGCGTTACCCCGACTGGCCGCCAGGTGTCACTGCAGCTTTAGGGGAAACCGTCCGTGCCTTACCCCGATTGGCCACCAGGTGTCACTGCAGCTTTAGGGGAAACCGTCCGTGCCTTACCCCAACTGGCCACCAGGTGTCACTGCCGCTCTAGGGGAAACCGTCCGTGCCTTACCCCGACTGGCCACCAGGTGTCACTGCAGCTCTAGGGGAAACCGTCCGTGCCTTACCCCGACTGGCCACCAGGTGTCACTGCAGCTTTAGGGGAAACCGTCCGTGCCTTACCCCGACTGGCCACCAGGTGTCACTGCAGCTTTAGGGGAAAATGTCCGTGCCTTACCCCGACTGGCCACCAGGTGTCACTGCTGCTCTAGGGGAAACCGTCCGTGCCTTACCCCGACTGGACACCAGGTGTCACTGCAGCTTTAGGGCAAACCGTCCGTGCCTTACCCCGACTGGCCACCAGGTGTCAATGCAGTTCTAGGGGAAACCGTCCGTGCCTTACCCCGACTGGCCACCAGGTGTCACTGCCGCTCTAGGGGAAACCGTCCGTGCCTTACCCAGACTGGCCACCAGGTGTCACTGCAGCTTTAGGGGAAACCCTCCGTGCCTTACCCCGACTGGCCGCCAGCTGTCACTGCAGCTCTAGGGGAAACCGTCCGTGCCTTACCCCGACTGGCCAGCAGGTGTCACTGCAGCTTTAGGGGAAACTGTCCGTGCCTTACCCCGACTGGCCACCAGGTGTCACTGCGGCTCTAGGTGAAACCGTCCGTCCTTACCCCAACTGGCCACCAGGTGTCACTGCAGTTCTAGGGGAAACCGTCCGTGCCTTACCCCGACGGGCCACCAGGTGTCACTGCGGTCTAGGGGAAACCGTCCGTGCCTTCCCCCAACTGGCCACCAGGTGTCACTGTCGCTCTAGGGGAAACCGTCCGTGCCTTACCCCGACCGGCCATCAGGTGTCACTGCCGCTCTAGGGGGAACCGTCCGTGCCTTACCCCGACTGGCCAACAGGTGTCACTGCCGCTCTAGGGGAAACCGTCCGTGCCTTACCCCGACTGGCCACCAGGTGTCACTGCCGCTCTAGGGGAAACCGTCCGTGCCTTACCCCGACTGGCCACCTGGTGTCACTGCCGCTCTTGGGGAAACCGTCCGTGCCTTACCCCGACTGGCCACCAGGTGTCACTGCCGCTCTAGGGGAAACCGTCCGTGCCTTACCCCGACTGGCCACCAGGTGTCACTGCAGCTTTAGGGGAAACCGTCCGTGCCTTACCCCGACTGGCCACCAGGTGTCACTGCCGCTCTAGGGGAAACCGTCCGTGCCTAACCCCGACTGGCCACCAGGTGTCACTGCAGCTTTAGGGGAAACCCTCCGTGCCTTACCCTGACTGGCCACCAGGTGTCACTGCAGCTCTAGGGGAAACCGTCCGTGCCTTACCCCGATTGGCCACCAGGTGTCACTGCAGCTTTAGGGGAAACCGTCCGTGCCTTACACCAACTGGCCACGAGGTGTCACTGCCGCTCTAGGGGAAACCGTCCGTGCCTTACCCCGACTGGCCACCAGGTGTCACTGCAGCTGTAGGGGAAACCGTCCGTGCCTTACCCCGACTGGCCACCAGGTGTCACTGCAGCTTTAGGGGAAACCGTCCGTGCCTTACCCCGACTGGCCACCAGGTGTCACTGCAGCTTTAGGGGAAAATGTCCGTGCCTTACCCCGACTGGCCACCAGGTGTCACTGCCGCTCTAGGGGAAACCGTCCGTGCCTTACCCCGACTGGCCACCAGGTGTCACTGCCGCTCTACGGGAAACCGTCCGTGCCTTACCCCGACTGGCCACCAGATGTCACTGTCGCTCTAGGGGAAACCGTTAGTGCCTTACCCCGACTGGCCATCAGGTGTCACTGCCGCTCTAGGGGGAACCGCCCGTGCCTTACCCCAACTGGCCACCAGGTCTCACTGCCGCTCTACGGGAAAACGTCCGTGCCTTACCCCGACTGGCCACCAGATGTCACTGTCGCTCTAGGGGAAACCGTCCGTGCCTTCCCCGACTGGCCATCAGGTGTCACTGCCGCTCTAGGGGGAACCGTCCGTGCCTTACCCCAACTGGCCGCCAGGTGTCACTGCCGCTCTAGGGGAAACCGTCCGTGCCTTACCCCGACTGGCCACCAGGTGTCACTGCAGCTCTAGGGGAAACCATCCGTGCCTTACCCCGACTGGCCACCAGGTGTCACTGCAGCTTTAGGGGAAACCGTCCGTGCCTTACCCCGACTGGACACCAGGTGTCACTGCAGCTTTAGGGGAAACCGTCCGTGCCTTACCCCGACTGGCCACCAGGTGTCACTGCCGCTCTACGGAAAACCGTCCGTGCCTTACCCCGACTGGCCACCAGGTGTCACTGCCGCTCTAGGGGAAACCATCCGTGCCTTACCCCGACTGGCCACCAGGTGTCACTGCCGCTTTAGGGGAAACCGTCCGTGCCTTACCCCGACTGGCCACCAGGTGTCACTGCCGCTCTAGGGGAAACCGTCCGTGCCTTACCCCGACTGGCCACCAGGTGTCACTACCGCTCTAGGGGAAACCGTCCGTGCCTTACGCCGACTGGCTACCAGGTGTCACTGCCGCTCTAGGATAAACCGTCCGTGCCTTACCCCGACTGGACACCAGGTGTCACTGCAGCTTTAGGGGAAACCGTCCGTGCCTTACCCCGACTGGCCACCAGGTGTCACTGCCGCTCTAGGGGAAACCGTCCGTGCCTTATCCAGACTGGCCACCAGGTGTCACTGCAGCTTTAGGGGAAACCGACTGGCCACCAGGTGTCACTGCTGCTCGAGGGGAAACCGTCCGTGCCTTACCCCGACTGGCCGCCAGGTGTCACTGCAGCTTTAGGGGAAACCGTCCGTGCCTTACCCCGATTGGCCACCAGGTGTCACTGCAGCTTTAGGGGAAACCGTCCGTGCCTTACCACGACTGGCCACCAGGTGTCACTGCCGCTCCAGGGGAAACCGTCCGTGCCTTACCCCGACTGGCCACCAGGTGTCACTGCCGCTCTAGGGGAAACCGTCCGTGCCTTACCCCGACTGACCACCAGGTGTCACTGCCGCTTTAGGGGAAACCGTCCGTGCCTTACCCCGACTGGCCACCAAGTGTCACTGCCGCTTTAGGGGAAACCGTCCGTGCCTTACCCCGACTGGCCACCAGGTGTCACTGCCGCTCTAGGGGAAACCGTCCGTGCCTTACCCCGACTGGCCACCAGGTGTCACTGCCGCTCCAGGGGAAACCGTCCGTGCCTTACCCCGACTGGCCACCAGGTGTCACTGCAGCTCTAGGGGAAACCGTCCGTGCCTTACCCTGACTGGCCACCAGGTGTCACTGCCGCTCTAGGGGAAACCGTCCGTGCCTTACCCAGACTGGCCACCAGGTGTCACTGCAGCTTTAGGGGAAACCGTCCGTGCCTTACACCGACTGGCCACCAGGTGTCACTGCCGCTCTAGGGGAAACCGTCCATGCCTTACCCCGACTGGCCACCAGGTGTCACTGCCACTCTAGCGGAAACCGTCCGTGCCTTACCCCGACTGGCCACCAGGTGTCACTGCCGCTCTAGGGGAAACCGTCCGTGCCTTACCCCGACTGGCCACAAGGTGTCACTGCAGCTCTAGGGGAAACTGTCCGTGCCTTACCCCAACTGGCCGCCAGGTGTCACTGCCGTTCTAGGGGAAACCGTCCGTGCCTTATCCCGACTGGCCACCAGGTGTCACTGCAGCTCTAGGGGAAACCGTCCGTGCCTTTCCCCGACTTGCCGCCAGGTGTCACTGCAGCTTTAGGGGAAAAAGTCCGTGCCTTACCGCGATTGGCCACCAGGTGTCACTGCAGCTTTAGGGGAAACCGTCCGTGCCTTACCCCGACTGGCCACCAGGTGTCACTGCCGCTCTACGGGAAACCGTCCGTGCCTTACCCCGACTGGCCACCAGATGTCACTGTCGCTCTAGGGGAAACGGTCCGTGCCTGACCCCGACTGGCCATCATGTGTCACTGCCGCTCTAGGGGGAACCGTCCGTGCCTTACCCCGACTGGCCACCAGGTGTCACTGCCGCTTTAGGGGAAAACGTCCGTGCCTTACCCCGACTGGCCACCAGGTGTCACTGCCGCTCTAGGGGAAACCGTCCGTGCCTTACCCCGACTGGCCACCAGGTGTCACTGCAGCTCTAGGGGAAACCGTCCGTGCCTTACCCCGACTGGCCGCCAGGTGTCACTGCCGCTCTAGGGGAAACCGTCCGTGCCTTACCCCGACTGGCCACCAGGTGTCACTGCAGCTCTAGGGGAAACCGTTCGTGCCTTACCCCAACTGGCCGCCAGGTGTCACTGCCGTTCTAGGGGAAACCGTCCGTGCCTTATCCCGACTGGCCACCAGGTGTCACTGCAGCTCTAGGGGAAACCGTCCGTGCCTTACCCCGACTAGCCGCCAGGTGTCACTGCAGCTTTAGGGGAAACCGTCCGTGCCTTACCCCGATTGGCCAGCAGGTGTCACTGCAGCTTTAGGGGAAAACGTCCGTGCCTTACCCCAACTGGCCGCCAGGTGTCACTGCCGCTCTAGGGGAAACCGTCCGTGCCTTACCACGACTGGCCACCAGGTGTCACTGCAGCTCTAGGGGAAACCGTCCGTGCCTTACCCCGACTGGCCACCAGGTGTCACTGCAGCTTTAGGGGAAACCGTCCGTGCCTTACCCCGACTGGACACCAGGTGTCACTGCAGCTTTAGGGGAAACCGTCCGTGCCTTACCCCGACTGGCCACCAGGTGTCACTGCCGCTCTACGGAAAACCGTCCGTGCCTTACCCCGACTGGCCACCAGGTGTCACTGCCGCTCTAGGGGAAACCATCCGTGCCTTAACCCGACTGGCCACCAGGTGTCACTGCCGCTTTAGGGGAAACCGTCCGTGCCTTACCCCGACTGGCCACCAGGTGTCACTGCCTCTCTATGGGAAACCGTCCGTGCCTTACCCCGACTGGCCACCAGGTGTCACTGCCGCTCTAGGGGAAACCGTCCGTGCCTTACCCCGACTGGCCACCAGGTGTCACTGCCGCTCTAGGATAAACCGTCCGTGCCTTACCCCGACTGGCCACCAGGTGTCACTGCAGCTTTAGGGGAAACCGTCCGTGCCTTACCCCGACTGGCCACCAGGTGTCACTGCCGCTCTAGGGGAAACCGTCCGTGCCTTACCCAGACTGGCCACCAGGTGTCACTGCAGCTTTAGGGGAAACCCTCCGTGCCTTACCCCGACTGGCCGCCAGGTGTCACTGCAGCTCTAGGGTAAACCGTCCGTGCCTTACCCCGACTGGCCACCAGGTGTCACTGCGGTCTATGGGAAACCGTCCGTGCCTTACCCCGACTGGCCACCAGGTGTCACTGTCGCTCTAGGGGAAACCGTCCGTGCCTTACCCCGACTGGCCATCAGGTGTCACTGCCGCTCTAGGGGGAACCGTCCGTGCCTTACCCCGACTGGCCACCAGGTGTCACTGCCGCTCTAGGGGAAACCGTCCGTGCCTTACCCCGACTGGCCACCAGGTGTCACTGCCGCTCTAGGGGGAACCGTCCGTGCCTTACCCCGACTGGCCAACAGGTGTCACTGCAGATTTAGGGGAAGCCGTCCGTGCCTTACCCCGACTGGCCGCCAGGTCTCACTGCCGTTCTCGGGGAAACCGTCCGTGCCTTATCCCGACTGCCCACCAGGTGTCACTGCAGCTCTAGGGGAAACCGTCCGTGCCTTACCCCGACTGGCCGCCAGGTGTCACTGCAGCTTTAGGGGAAACCGTCCGTGCCTTACCCCGATTGGCCACCAGGTGTCACTGCAGCTTTAGGGGAAACCGTCCGTGCCTTACCCCGACTGGCCACCAGGTGTCACTGCCGCTCTAGGGGAAACCGTCCGTGCCTTACCCCGACTGGACACCAGGTGTCACTGCCGCTCTAGGATAAACCGTCCGTGCCTTACCCCGACTGGCCACCAGGTGTCACTGCAGCTTTAGGGGAAACCGTCCGTGCCTTACCCCGACTGGCCACCAGGTGTCACTGCCGCTCTAGGGGAAACCGTCCGTGCCTTACCCAGACTGGCCACCAGGTGTCACTGCAGCTTTAGGGGAAACCCTCCGTGCCTTACCCCGACTGGCCACCAGGTGTCACTGCAGCTCTAGGGGAAACCGTCCGTGCCTTACCCCGACTGGCCACCAGGTGTCACTGCAGCTTTAGGGGAAACCGTCCGTGCCTTACCCCAACTCGCCACCAGGTGTCACTGCAGTTCTAGGGGAAACCGTCCGTGCCTTACCCCGACTGGCCACCAGGTGTCACGGCAGCTTTAGGGGAAAATATCCGTGCCTTACCCCGACTGGCCACCAGGTGTCACTGCCGCTCTAGGGGAAACCGTCCGTGCCTTACCCAGACTGGCCACCAGGTGTCACTGCAGCTTTAGGGGAAACCGTCCGTGCCTTACCCCGACTGGCCACCAGGTGTCACTGCCGCTATAGGGGAAACCGTCCGTGCCTTACCCCGACTGGCCACCAGGTGTCACTGCCGCTCTAGGCGAAACCGTCCGTGCCTTACCCCGACTGGCCATCAGGTGTCACTGCCGCTCTAGAGGGAACCGTCCGTGCCTTACCCCGACTGGCCACCAGGTGTCACTGCAGCTTTAGGGGAAACCCTCCGTGCCTTACCCCGACTGGCCACCAGGTGTCACTGCAGCTCTAGGGGAAACCGTCCGTGCCTTACCCCGACTGGCCAGCAGGTGTCACTGCAGCTTTAGGGGAAACCGTCCGTGCCTTATCCCGACTGGCCACCAGGTGTCACTGCGGCTCTAGGAGAAACCGTCCGTGCCTTACCCCAACTGGCCACCAGGTGTCACTGCAGTTCTAGGGGAAACCGTCCGTGCCTTACCCCGACTGGCCACCAGGTGTCACTGCCGATCTAGGGGAAACCGTCCGTGCCTTACCCCGACTGGCCACCAGGTGTCACTGCAGCTCTAGGGGAAACCGTCCGTGCCTTACCCTGACTGGCCACCAGGTGTCACTGCAGCTCTAGGGGAAACCGTCCGTGCCCTATCCCGACTGACCGCCAGGTGTCACTGCAGCTTTAGGGGAAACCGTCCGTGCCTTACCCCGACTGGCCACCAGGTGTCACTGCAGATTTAGGGGAAGCCGTCCGTGCCTTACCCCGACTGGCCGCCAGGTCTCACTGCCGTTCTAGGGGATACCGTCCATGCCTTATCCCGACTGCCCACCAGGTGTCACTGCAGCTCTAGGGGAAACCGTCCGTGCCTTACCCCGACTGGCCGCCAGGTGTCACTGCAGCTTTAGGGGAAACCGTCCGTGCCTTACCCCGATTGGCCACCAGGTGTCACTGCAGCTTTAGGGGAAACCGTCCGTGCCTTACCCCGACTGGCCACCAGGTGTCACTGCCGCTCTAGGGGAAACCGTCCGTGCCTTACCCCGACTGGCCAACAGGTCTCACTGCCGCTCTAGGGGAAAACGTCCGTGCCTTACCCCGACTGGCCACCAGATGTCACTGTCGCTCTAGGGGAAACCGTCCGTGCCTTCCCCGACTGGCCATCAGGTGTCACTGCCGCTCTAGGGGGAACCGTCTGTGCCTTACCCCAACTGGCCGCCAGGTGTCACTGCCGCTCTAGGGAAAACCGTCCGTGCCTTACCCCGACTGGCCACCAGGTGTCACTGCAGCTCTAGGGGAAACCCTCCGTGCCTTACCCCGACTGGCCACCCGGTGTCACTGCAGCTTTAGGGGAAACCGTCCGTGCCTTACCCCGACTGGACACCAGGTGTCACTGCAGCTTTAGGGGAAACCGTCCGTGCCTTACCCCGACTGGCCACCAGGTGTCACTGCCGCTCTACGGAAAACCGTCCGTGCCTTACCCCGACTGGCCACCAGGTGACACTGCCGCTCTAGGGGAAACCATCCGTGCCTTACCCCGACTGGCCACCAGGTGTCACTGCCGCTTTAGGGGAAACTGTCCGTGCCTTACCCCGACTGGCCACCAGGTGTCACTGCCGCTCTAGGGGAAACCGTCCGTGCCTTACCCCGACTGGCCACCAGGTGTCACTACCGCTCTAGGGGAAACCGTCCGTGCCTTACGCCGACTGGCCACCAGGTGTCACTGCCGCTCTAGGATAAACCATCCGTGCCTTACCCCGACTGGCCACCAGGTGTCACTGCAGCTTTAGGGGAAACCGTCCGTGCCTTACCCCGACTGGCCACCAGGTGTCACTGCCGCTCTAGGGGAAACCGTCCGTGCCTTACCCAGACTGGCCACCAGGTGTCACTGCAGCTTTAGGGGAAACCCTCCGTGCCTTACCCCGACTGGCCACCAGGTGTCACTGCAGCTCTAGGGGAAACCATCCGTGCCTTACCCCGACTGGCCACCAGGTGTCACTGCAGCTTTAGGGGAAACCGATTGGCCACCAGGTGTCACTGCCGCTCGAGGGGAAACCGTCCGTGCCTTACCCCGACTGGCCGCCAGGTGTCACTGCAGCTTTAGGGGAAACCGTCCGTGCCTTACCCCGATTGGCCACCAGGTGTCACTGCAGCTTTAGGGGAAACCGTCCGTGCCTTACCACGACTGGCCACCAGGTGTCACTGCCGCTCCAGGGGAAACCGTCCGTGCCTTACCCCGATTGGCCACCAGGTCTCACTGCAGCTCTAGGGGAAACCGTCCGTGCCTGACCCCGACTGGACACCAGGTGTCACTGCAGCTTTAGGGGAAACCGTCCGTGCCTTACCCCGACTGGCCACCAGGTGTCACTGCCGCTCTACGGGAAACCGTCCGTGCCTTACCCCGACTGGCCACCAGGTGTCACTGCCGCTCTAGGGGAAACCGTCCGTGCCTTACCCCGACTGGCCACCAGGTGTCACTGCAGCTTTAGGGGAAACCGTCCGTGCCTTACCCCGACTGGCCACCAAGTGTCACTGCCGCTTTAGGGGAAACCGTCCGTGCCTTACCCCGACTGGCCACCAGGTGTCACTGCCGCTCTAGGGGAAACCGTCCGTGCCTCACCCCGACTGGCCACCAGGTGTCACTGCCGCTCCAGGGGAAACCGTCCGTGCCTTACCCCGACTGGCCACCAGGTGTCACTGCAGCTCTAGGGGATACCGTCCGTGCCTTACCCTGACTGGCCACCAGGTGTCACTGCCGCTCTAGGGGAAACCGTCCGTGCCTTACCCAGACTGGCCACCAGGTGTCACTGCAGCTTTAGGGGAAACCGTCCGTGCCTTACACCGATTGGCCACCAGGTGTCACTGCCGCTCTAGGGGAAACCGTCCATGCCTTACCCCGACTGGCCACCAGGTGTCACTGCCACTCTAGGGGAAACCGTCCGTGCCTTACCCCGACTGGCCACCAGGTGTCACTGCCGCTCTAGGGGAAACCGTCCGTGCCTTACCCCGACTGGCCACAAGGTGTCACTGCAGCTCTAGGGGAAACTGTCCGTGCCTTACCCCAACTGGCCGCCAGGTGTCACTGCCGTTCTAGGGGAAACCGTCCGTGCCTTATCCCGACTGGCCACCAGGTGTCACTGCAGCTCTAGGGGAAACCGTCCGTGCCTTTCCCCGACTGGCCGCCAGGTGTCACTGCAGCTTTAGGGGAAAAAGTCCGTGCCTTACCGCGATTGGCCACCAGGTGTCACTGCAGCTTTAGGGGAAACCGTCCGTGCCTTACACCAACTGTCCACCAGGTGTCACTGCCGCTCTAGGGGAAACCGTCCGTGCCTTACCCCGACTGGCCTCCAGGTGTCACTGCAGCTCTAGGGGAAACCGTACGTGCCTTACCCCGACTGGCCACCAGGTGTCACTGCAGCTTTAGGGGAAACCGTCCGTGCCTTACCCCGACTGGCCACCAGGTGTCACTGCAGCTTTAGGGGAAAATGTCCGTGCCTTACCCCGACTGCCCACCAGGTGTCACTGCCGCTCTAGGGGAAACCGTCCGTGCCTTACCCCGACTGGACACCAGGTGTCACTGCAGCTTTAGGGGAAACCATCCGTGCCTTACCCCGACTGGCCACCAGGTGTCACTGCCGCTCTACGGGAAACCGTCCGTGCCTTACCCCAACTGGCCACCAGATGTCACTGTCGCTCTAGGGGAAACGGTCCGTGCCTTACCCCGACTGGCCATCATGTGTCACTGCCGCTCTAGGGGGAACCGTCCGTGCCTTACCCCGACTGGCCACCAGGTGTCACTGCCGCTCTAGGGGAAAACGTCCGTGCCTTACCCCGACTGGCCACCAGGTGTCACTGCCGCTCTAGGGGAAACCGTCCGTGCCTTACCCCGACTGGCCACCAGGTGTCACTGCAGCTCTAGGGGAAACCGTCCGTGCCTTACCCCGACTGGCCGCCAGGTGTCACTGCCGCTCTAGGGGAAACCGTCCGTGCCTTACCCCGACTGGCCACCAGGTGTCACTGCAGCTCTAGGGGAAACCGTCCGTGCCTTACCCCAACTGGCCGCCAGGTGTCACTGCCGTTCTAGGGGAAACCGTCCGTGCCTTATCCCGACTGGCCACCAGGTGTCACTGCAGCTCTAGGGGAAACCGTCCGTGCCTTACCCCGACTAGCCGCCAGGTGTCACTGCAGCTTTAGGGGAAACCGTCCGTGCCTTACCCCGATTGGCCAGCAGGTGTCACTGCAGCTTTAGGGGAAACCGTCCGTGCCTTACCCCAACTGGCCGCCAGGTGTCACTGCCGCTCTAGGGGAAACCGTCCGTGCCTTACCCCGACTGGCCACCAGGTGTCACTGCAGCTCTAGGGGAAACCGTCCGTGCCTTACCCCGACTGGCCACCAGGTGTCACTGCAGCTTTAGGGGAAACCGTCCGTGCCTTACCCCGACTGGACACCAGGTGTCACTGCAGCTTTAGGGGAAACCGTCCGTGCCTTACCCCGACTGGCCACCAGGTGTCACTGCCGCTCTACGGAAAACCGTCCGTGCCTTACCCCGACTGGCCACCAGGTGTCACTGCCGCTCTAGGGGAAACCATCCGTGCCTTACCCCGACTGGCCACCAGGTGTCACTGCCGCTTTAGGGGAAACCGTCCGTGCCTTACCCCGACTGGCCACCAGGTGTCACTGCCTCTCTATGGGAAACCGTCCGTGCCTTACCCCGACTGGCCACCAGGTGTCACTGCCGCTCCAGGGGAAACCGTCCGTGCCTTACCCCGACTGGCCACCAGGTGTCACTGCCGCTCTAGGATAAACCGTCCGTGCCTTACCCCGACTGGCCACCAGGTGTCACTGCAGCTTTAGGGGAAACCGTCCGTGCCTTACCCCGACTGGCCACCAGGTGTCACTGCCGCTCTAGGGGAAACCGTCCGTGCCTTACCCAGACTGGCCACCAGGTGTCACTGCAGCTTTAGGGGAAACCCTCCGTGCCTTACCCCGACTGGCCGCCAGGTGTCACTGCAGCTCTAGGGTAAACCGTCCGTGCCTTACCCCGACTGGCCACCAGGTGTCACTGCGGTCTAGGGGAAACCGTCCGTGCCTTACCCCGACTGGCCACCAGGTGTCACTGTCGCTCTAGGGGAAACCGTCCGTGCCTTACCCCGGCTGGCCATCAGGTGTCACTGCCGCTCTAGGGGGAACCGTCCGTGCCTTACCCCGACTGGCCACCAGGTGTCACTGCCGCTCTAGGGGAAACCGTCCGTGCCTTACCCCGACTGGCCACCAGGTGTCACTGCCGCTCTAGGGGGAACCGTCCGTGCCTTACCCCGACTGGCCACCAGGTGTCACTGCCGCTCGAGGGGAAACCGTCCGTGCCTTACCCCGACTGGCCGCCAGGTGTCACTGCAGCTTTAGGGGAAACCGTCCGTCCCTTACCCCGATTGGCCAGGAGGTGTCACTGCAGCTTTAGGGGAAACCCTCCGTGCCTTACCCCGACTGGCCACCAGGTGTCACTGCAGCTCTAGGGGAAACCGTCCGTGCCTTACCCCGACTGGCCACCAGGTGTCACTGCAGCTTTAGGGGAAACCGTCCGTGCCTTACCCCGACTGGCCACCAGGTCTCACTGCGGCTCTAGGAGAAACCGTCCGTGCCTTACCCCAACTCGCCACCAGGTGTCACTGCAGTTCTAGGGGAAACCGTCCGTGCCTTACCCCGACTGGCCACCAGGTGTCACGGCAGCTTTAGGGGAAAATATCCGTGCCTTACCCCGAATGGCCACCAGGTGTCACTGCCGCTCTAGGGGAAACCGTCCGTGCCTTACCCAGACTGGCCACCAGGTGTCACTGCAGCTTTAGGGGAAACCGTCCGTGCCTTACCCCGACTGGCCACCAGGTGTCACTGCCGCTCTAGGGGAAACCGTCCGTGCCTTACCCCGACTGGCCACCAGGTGTCACTGCCGCTCTAGGCGAAACCGTCCGTGCCTTACCCCGACTGGCCATCAGGTGTCACTGCCGCTCTAGGGGGAACCGTCCGTGCCTTACCCCGACTGGCCACCAGGTGTCACTGCAGCTTTAGGGGAAACCCTCCGTGCCTTACCCCGACTGGCCACCAGGTGTCACTGCAGCTCTAGGGGAAACCGTCCGTGCCTTACCCCGACTGGCCAGCAGGTGTCACTGCAGCTTTAGGGGAAACCGTCCGTGCCTTATCCCGACTGGCCACCAGGTGTCACTGCGGCTCTAGGAGAAACCGTCCGTGCCTTACCCCAACTGGCCACCAGGTGTCACTGCAGTTCTAGGGGAAACCGTCCGTGCCTTACCCCGACTGGCCACCAGGTGTCACTGCCGATCTAGGGGAAACCGTCCGTGCCTTACCCCGACTGGCCACCAGGTGTCACTGCAGCTCTAGGGGAAACCGTCCGTGCCTTACCCCGACTGGCCACCAGGTGTCACTGCAGCTCTAGGGGAAACCGTCCGTGCCCTATCCCGACTGACCGCCAGGTGTCACTGCAGCTTTAGGGGAAAACGTCCGTGCCTTACCCCGACTGGCCACCAGGTGTCACTGCAGATTTAGGGGAAGCCGTCCGTGCCTTACCCCGACTGGCCGCCAGGTCTCACTGCCGTTCTAGGGGAAACCGTCCATGCCTTATCCCGACTGCCCACCAGGTGTCACTGCAGCTCTAGGGGAAACCGTCCGTGCCTTACCCCGACTGGCCGCCAGGTGTCACTGCAGCTTTAGGGGAAACCGTCCGTGCCTTACCCCGATTGGCCACCAGGTGTCACTGCAGCTTTAGGGGAAACCGTCCGTGCCTTACCCCGACTGGCCACCAGGTGTCACTGCCGCTCTAGGGGAAACCGTCCGTGCCTTACCCCGACTGGCCAACAGGTCTCACTGCCGCTCTAGGGGAAAACGTCCGTGCCTTACCCCGACTGGCCACCAGATGTCACTGTCGCTCTAGGGGAAACCGTCCGTGCCTTCCCCGACTGGCCATCAGGTGTCACTGCCGCTCTAGGGGGAACCGTCTGTGCCTTACCCCAACTGGCCGCCAGGTGTCACTGCCGCTCTAGGGAAAACCGTCCGTGCCTTACCCCGACTGGCCACCAGGTGTCACTGCAGCTCTAGGGGAAACCCTCCGTGCCTTACCCCGACTGGCCACCCGGTGTCACTGCAGCTTTAGGGGAAACCGTCCGTGCCTTACCCCGACTGGACACCAGGTGTCACTGCAGCTTTAGGGGAAACCGTCCGTGCCTTACCCCGACTGGCCACCAGGTGTCACTGCCGCTCTACGGAAAACCGTCCGTGCCTTACCCCGACTGGCCACCAGGTGTCACTGCCGCTCTAGGGGAAACCATCCGTGCCTTACCCCGACTGGCCACCAGGTGTCACTGCCGCTTTAGGGGAAACTGTCCGTGCCTTACCCCGACTGGCCACCAGGTGTCACTGCCGCTCTAGGGGAAACCGTCCGTGCCTTACCCCGACTGGCCACCAGGTGTCACTACCGCTCTAGGGGAAACCGTCCGTGCCTTACGCCGACTGGCCACCAGGTGTCACTGCCGCTCTAGGATAAACCGTCCGTGCCTTACCCCGACTGGCCACCAGGTGTCACTGCAGCTTTAGGGGAAACCGTCCGTGCCTTACCCCGACTGGCCACCAGGTGTCACTGCCGCTCTAGGGGAAACCGTCCGTGCCTTACCCAGACTGGCCACCAGGTGTCACTGCAGCTTTAGGGGAAACCCTCCGTGCCTTACCCCGACTGGCCACCAGGTGTCACTGCAGCTCTAGGGGAAACCATCCGTGCCTTACCCCGACTGGCCACCAGGTGTCACTGCAGCTTTAGGGGAAACCGATTGGCCACCAGGTGTCACTGCCGCTCGAGGGGAAACCGTCCGTGCCTTACCCCGACTGGCCGCCAGGTGTCACTGCAGCTTTAGGGGAAACCGTCCGTGCCTTACCCCGATTGGCCACCAGGTGTCACTGCAGCTTTAGGGGAAACCGTCCGTGCCTTACCACGACTGGCCACCAGGTGTCACTGCCGCTCCAGGGAAACCGTCCGTGCCTTACCCCGATTGGCCACCAGGTCTCACTGCAGCTCTAGGGGAAACCGTCCGTGCCTGACCCCGACTGGACACCAGGTGTCACTGCAGCTTTAGGGGAAACCGTCCGTGCCTTACCCCGACTGGCCACCAGGTGTCACTGCCGCTCTACGGGAAACCGTCCGTGCCTTACCCCGACTGGCCACCAGGTGTCACTGCCGCTCTAGGGGAAACCGTCCGTGCCTTACCCCGACTGGCCACCAGGTGTCACTGCAGCTTTAGGGGAAACCGTCCGTGCCTTACCCCGACTGGCCACCAGGTGTCACTGCAGCTTTAGGGGAAACCGTCCGTGCCTTACCCCGACTGGCCACCAGGTGTCACTGCCGCTCTAGGGGAAACCGTCCGTGCCTTACCCAGACTGGCCACCAGGTGTCACTGCAGCTTTAGGGGAAACCCTCCGTGCCTTACCCCGACTGGCCACCAGGTGTCACTGCAGCTCTAGGGGAAACCATCCGTGCCTTACCCCGACTGGCCACCAGGTGTCACTGCAGCTTTAGGGGAAACCGATTGGCCACCAGGTGTCACTGCCGCTCGAGGGGAAACCGTCCGTGCCTTACCCCGACTGGCCGCCAGGTGTCACTCCAGCTTTAGGGGAAACCGTCCGTGCCTTACCCCGATTGGCCACCAGGTGTCACTGCAGCTTTAGGGGAAACCGTCCGTGCCTTACCACGACTGGCCACCAGGTGTCACTGCCGCTCCAGGGGAAACCGTCCGTGCCTTACCCCGATTGGCCACCAGGTCTCACTGCAGCTCTAGGGGAAACCGTCCGTGCCTGACCCCGACTGGCCACCAGGTGTCACTGCCGCTCTACGGGAAACCGTCCGTGCCTTACCCCGACTGGCCACCAGGTGTCACTGCCGCTCTAGGGGAAACCGTCCGTGCCTTACCCCGACTGGCCACCAGGTGTCACTGCAGCTTTAGGGGAAACCGTCCGTGCCTTACCCCGACTGGCCACCAAGTGTCACTGCCGCTTTAGGGGAAACCGTCCGTGCCTTACCCCGACTGGCCACCAGGTGTCACTGCCGCTCTAGGGGAAACCGTCCGTGCCTCACCCCGACTGGCCACCAGGTGTCACTGCCGCTCCAGGGGAAACCGTCCGTGCCTTACCCCGACTGGCCACCAGGTGTCACTGCAGCTCTAGGGGAAACCGTCCGTGCCTTACCCTGACTGGCCACCAGGTGTCACTGCCGCTCTAGGGGAAACCGTCCGTGCCTTACCCAGACTGGCCACCAGGTGTCACTGCAGCTTTAGGGGAAACCGTCCGTGCCTTACACCGACTGGCCACCAGGTGTCACTGCCGCTCTAGGGGAAACCGTCCATGCCTTACCCCGACTGGCCACCAGGTGTCACTGCCACTCTACGGGAAACCGTCCGTGCCTTACCCCGACTGGCCACCAGGTGTCACTGCCGCTCTAGGGGAAACCGTCCGTGCCTTACCCCGACTGGCCACCAGGTGTCACTGCAGCTTTAGGGGAAACCGTCCGTGCCTTACCCCGACTGGCCACCAAGTGTCACTGCCGCTTTAGGGGAAACCGTCCGTGCCTTACCCCGACTGGCCACCAGGTGTCACTGCCGCTCTAGGGGAAACCGTCCGTGCCTCACCCCGACTGGCCACCAGGTGTCACTGCCGCTCCAGGGGAAACCGTCCGTGCCTTACCCCGACTGGCCACCAGGTGTCACTGCAGCTCTAGGGGAAACCGTCCGTGCCTTACCCTGACTGGCCACCAGGTGTCACTGCCGCTCTAGGGGAAACCGTCCGTGCCTTACCCAGACTGGCCACCAGGTGTCACTGCAGCTTTAGGGGAAACCGTCCGTGCCTTACACCGACTGCCCACCAGGTGTCACTGCCGCTCTAGGGGAAACCGTCCATGCCTTACCCCGACTGGCCACCAGGTGTCACTGCCACTCTAGGGGAAACCGTCCGTGCCTTACCCCGACTGGCCACCAGGTGTCACTGCCGCTCTAGGGGAAACCGTCCGTGCCTTACCCCGACTGGCCACAAGGTGTCACTGCAGCTCTAGGGGAAACTGTCCGTGCCTTACCCCAACTGGCCGCCAGGTGTCACTGCCGTTCTAGGGGAAACCGTCCGTGCCTTATCCCGACTGGCCACCAGGTGTCACTGCAGCTCTAGGGGAAACCGTCCGTGCCTTTCCCCGACTGGCCGCCAGGTGTCACTGCAACTTTAGGGAAAAAGTCCGTGCCTTACCGCGATTGGCCACCAGGTGTCACTGCAGCTTTAGGGGAAACCGTCCGTGCCTTACACCAACTGGCCACCAGGTGTCACTGCCGCTCTAGGGGAAACCGTCCGTGCCTTACCCCGACTGGCCTCCAGGTGTCACTGCAGCTCTAGGGGAAACCGTACGTGCCTTACCCCGACTGGCCACCAGGTGTCACTGCAGCTTTAGGGGAAACCGTCCGTGCCTTACCCCGACTGGCCACCAGGTGTCACTGCAGCTTTAGGGGAAAATGTCCGTGCCTTACCCCGACTGCCCACCAGGTGTCACTGCCGCTCTAGGGGAAACCGTCCGTGCCTTACCCCGACTGGACACCAGGTGTCACTGCAGCTTTAGGGGAAACCATCCGTGCCTTACCCCGACTGGCCACCAGGTGTCACTGCCGCTCTACGGGAAACCGTCCGTGCCTTACCCCGACTGGCCACCAGATGTCACTGTCGCTCTAGGGGAAACGGTCCGTGCCTTACCCCGACTGGCCATCATGTGTCACTGCCGCTCTAGGGGGAACCGTCCGTGCCTTACCCCGACTGGCCACCAGGTGTCACTGCCGCTCTAGGGGAAAACGTCCGTGCCTTACCCCGACTGGCCACCAGGTGTCACTGCCGCTCTAGGGGAAACCGTCCGTGCCTTACCCCGACTGGCCACCAGGTGTCACTGCAGCTCTAGGGGAAACCGTCCGTGCCTTACCCCGACTGGCCGCCAGGTGTCACTGCCGCTCTAGGGGAAACCGTCCGTGCCTTACCCCGACTGGCCACCAGGTGTCACTGCAGCTCTAGGGGAAACCGTCCGTGCCTTACCCCAACTGGCCGCCAGGTGTCACTGCCGTTCTAGGGGAAACCGTCCGTGCCTTATCCCGACTGGCCACCAGGTGTCACTGCAGCTCTAGGGGAAACCGTCCGTGCCTTACCCCGACTAGCCGCCAGGTGTCACTGCAGCTTTAGGGGAAACCGTCCGTGCCTTACCCCGATTGGCCAGCAGGTGTCACTGCAGCTTTAGGGGAAACCGTCCGTGCCTTACCCCAACTGGCCGCCAGGTGTCACTGCCGCTCTAGGGGAAACCGTCCGTGCCTTCCCCGACTGGCCATCAGGTATCACTGCCGCTCTAGGGGGAACCGTCTGTGCCTTACCCCAACTGGCCGCCAGGTGTCACTGCCGCTCTAGGGAAAACCGTCCGTGCCTTACCCCGACTGGCCACCAGGTGTCACTGCAGCTCTAGGGGAAACCCTCCGTGCCTTACCCCGACTGGCCACCCGGTGTCACTGCAGCTTTAGGGGAAACCGTCCGTGCCTTACCCCGACTGGACACCAGGTGTCACTGCAGCTTTAGGGGAAACCGTCCGTGCCTTACCCCGACTGGCCACCAGGTGTCACTGCCGCTCTACGGAAAACCGTCCGTGCCTTACCCCGACTGGCCACCAGGTGTCACTGCCGCTCTAGGGGAAACCATCCGTGCCTTACCCCGACTGGCCACCAGGTGTCACTGCCGCTTTAGGGGAAACTGTCCGTGCCTTACCCCGACTGGCCACCAGGTGTCACTGCCGCTCTAGGGGAAACCGTACGTGCCTTACCCCGACTGGCCACCAGGTGTCACTACCGCTCTAGGGGAAACCGTCCGTGCCTTACGCCGACTGGCCACCAGGTGTCACTGCCGCTCTAGGATAAACCGTCCGTGCCTTACCCCGACTGGCCACCAGGTGTCACTGCAGCTTTAGGGGAAACCCTCCGTGCCTTACCCCGACTGGCCACCAGGTGTCACTGCCGCTCTAGGGGAAACCGTCCGTGCCTTACCCAGACTGGCCACCAGGTGTCACTGCAGCTTTAGGGGAAACCCTCCGTGCCTTACCCCGACTGGCCACCAGGTGTCACTGCAGCTCTAGGGGAAACCATCCGTGCCTTACCCCGACTGGCCACCAGGTGTCACTGCAGCTTTAGTGGAAACCGATTGGCCACCAGGTGTCACTGCCGCTCGAGGGGAAACCGTCCGTGCCTTACCCCGACTGGCCGCCAGGTGTCACTGCAGCTTTAGGGGAAACCGTCCGTGCCTTACCCCGATTGGCCACCAGGTGTCACTGCAGCTTTAGGGGAAACCGTCCGTGCCTTACCACGACTGGCCACCAGGTGTCACTGCCGCTCCAGGGGAAACCGTCCGTGCCTTACCCCGATTGGCCACCAGGTCTCACTGCAGCTCTAGGGGAAACCGTCCGTGCCTGACCCCGACTGGACACCAGGTGTCACTGCAGCTTTAGGGGAAACCGTCCGTGCCTTACCCCGACTGGCCACCAGGTGTCACTGCCGCTCTACGGGAAACCGTCCGTGCCTTACCCCGACTGGCCACCAGGTGTCACTGCCGCTCTAGGGGAAACCGTCCGTGCCTTACCCCGACTGGCCACCAGGTGTCACTGCAGCTTTAGGGGAAACCGTCCGTGCCTTACCCCGACTGGCCACCAAGTGTCACTGCCGCTTTAGGGGAAACCGTCCGTGCCTTACCCCGACTGGCCACCAGGTGTCACTGCCGCTCTAGGGGAAACCGTCCGTGCCTCACCCCGACTGGCCACCAGGTGTCACTGCCGCTCCAGGGGAAACCGTCCGTGCCTTACCCCGACTGGCCACCAGGTGTCACTGCAGCTCTAGGGGAAACCGTCCGTGCCTTACCCTGACTGGCCACCAGGTGTCACTGCCGCTCTAGGGGAAACCGTCCGTGCCTTACCCAGACTGGCCACCAGGTGTCACTGCAGCTTTAGGGGAAACCGTCCGTGCCTTACACCGACTGGCCACCAGGTGTCACTGCCGCTCTAGGGGAAACCGTCCATGCCTTACCCCGACTGGCCACCAGGTGTCACTGCCACTCTAGGGGAAACCGTCCGTGCCTTACCCCGACTGGCCACCAGGTGTCACTGCCGCTCTAGGGGAAACCGTCCGTGCCTTACCCCGACTGGCCACAAGGTGTCACTGCAGCTCTAGGGGAAACTGTCCGTGCCTTACCCCAACTGGCCGCCAGGTGTCACTGCCGTTCTAGGGGAAACCGTCCGTGCCTTATCCCGACTGGCCACCAGGTGTCACTGCAGCTCTAGGGCAAACCGTCCGTGCCTTTCCCCGACTGGCCGCCAGGTGTCACTGCAGCTTTAGGGGAAAAAGTCCGTGCCTTACCGCGATTGGCCACCAGGTGTCACTGCAGCTTTAGGGGAAACCGTCCGTGCCTTACACCAACTGGCCACCAGGTGTCACTGCCGCTCTAGGGGAAACCGTCCGTGCCTTACCCCGACTGGCCTCCAGGTGTCACTGCAGCTCTAGGGGAAACCGTACGTGCCTTACCCCGACTGGCCACCAGGTGTCACTGCAGCTTTAGGGGAAACCGTCCGTGCCTTACACCGACTGGCCACCAGGTGTCACTGCAGCTTTAGGGGAAAATGTCCGTGCCTTACCCCGACTGCCCACCAGGTGTCACTGCCGCTCTAGGGGAAACCGTCCGTGCCTTACCCCGACTGGACACCAGGTGTCACTGCAGCTTTAGGGGAAACCATCCGTGCCTTACCCCGACTGGCCACCAGGTGTCACTGCCGCTCTACGGGAAACCGTCCGTGCCTTACCCCGACTGGCCGCCAGGTGTCACTGTCGCTCTAGGGGAAACGGTCCGTGCCTTACCCCGACTGGCCATCATGTGTCACTGCCGCTCTAGGGGGAACCGTCCGTGCCTTACCCCGACTGGCCACCAGGTGTCACTGCCGCTCTAGGGGAAAACGTCCGTGCCTTACCCCGACTGGCCACCAGGTGTCACTGCCGCTCTAGGGGAAACCGTCCGTGCCTTACCCCGACTGGCCACCAGGTGTCACTGCAGCTCTAGGGGAAACCGTCCGTGCCTTACCCCGACTGGCCGCCAGGTGTCACTGCCGCTCTAGGGGAAACCGTCCGTGCCTTACCCCGACTGGCCACCAGGTGTCACTGCAGCTCTAGGGGAAACCGTCCGTGCCTTACCCCAACTGGCCGCCAGGTGTCACTGCCGTTCTAGGGGAAACCGTCCGTGCCTTATCCCGACTGGCCACCAGGTGTCACTGCAGCTCTAGGGGAAACCGTCCGTGCCTTACCCCGACTAGCCGCCAGGTGTCACTGCAGCTTTAGGGGAAACCGTCCGTGCCTTACCCCGATTGGCCAGCAGGTGTCACTGCAGCTTTAGGGGAAACCGTCCGTGCCTTACCCCAACTGGCCGCCAGGTGTCACTGCCGCTCTAGGGGAAACCGTCCGTGCCTTACCCCGACTGGCCACCAGGTGTCACTGCAGCTCTAGGGGAAACCGTCCGTGCCTTACCCCGACTGGCCACCAGGTGTCACTGCAGCTTTAGGGGAAACCGTCCGTGCCTTACCCCGACTGGACACCAGGTGTCACTGCAGCTTTAGGGGAAACCGTCCGTGCCTTACCCCGACTGGCCACCAGGTGTCACTGCCGCTCTACGGAAAACCGTCCGTGCCTTACCCCGACTGGCCACCAGGTGTCACTGCCGCTCTAGGGGAAACCATCCGTGCCTTACCCCGACTGGCCACCAGGTGTCACTGCCGCTTTAGGGGAAACCGTCCGTGCCTTACCCCGACTGGCCACCAGGTGTCACTGCCTCTCTATGGGAAACCGTCCGTGCCTTACCCCGACTGGCCACCAGGTGTCACTGCCGCTCTAGGGGAAACCGTCCGTGCCTTACCCCGACTGGCCACCAGGTGTCACTGCCGCTCTAGGATAAACCGTCCGTGCCTTACCCCGACTGGCCACCAGGTGTCACTGCAGCTTTAGGGGAAACCGTCCGTGCCTTACCCCGACTGGCCACCAGGTGTCACTGCCGCTCTAGGGGAAACCGTCCGTGCCTTACCCAGACTGGCCACCAGGTGTCACTGCAGCTTTAGGGGAAACCCTCCGTGCCTTACCCCGACTGGCCGCCAGGTGTCACTGCAGCTCTAGGGTAAACCGTCCGTGCCTTACCCCGACTGGCCACCAGGTGTCACTGCGGTCTAGGGGAAACCGTCCGTGCCTTACCCCGACTGGCCACCAGGTGTCACTGCGGTCTAGGGGAAACCGTCCGTGCCTTACCCCGACTGGCCACCAGGTGTCACTGCCGCTCTAGGGGGAACCGTCCGTGCCTTACCCCGACTGGCCACCAGGTGTCACTGCCTCTCGAGGGGAAACCGTCCGTGCCTTACCCCGACTGGCCGCCAGGTGTCACTGCAGCTTTAGGGGAAACCGTCCGTCCCTTACCCCGATTGGCCAGGAGGTGTCACTGCAGCTTTAGGGGAAACCGTCCGTGCCTTACCCCAACTGGCCGCCAGGTGTCACTGCAGCTTTAGGGGAAACCGTCCGTGCCTTACCCCGACTGGCCACCAGGTGTCACTGCAGCTTTAGGGGAAACCGTCCGTACCTTACCCCGACTGGCCACCAGGTGTCACTGCCGCTCTACGGAAAACCTCCGTGCCTTACCCCGACTGGCCACCAGGTGTCACTGCCGCTGTAGGGGAAACCATCCGTGCCTTACCCCGACTGGCCACCAGGTGTCACTGCCGCTTTAGGGGAAACCGTCCGTGCCTTACCCCGACTGGCCACCAGGTGTCACTGCCGCTCTAGGGGAAACCGTCCGTGCCTTACCCCGACTGGCCACCAGGTGTCACTGCCGCTCTAGGGGAAACCGTCCGTGCCTTACCCCGACTGGACACCAGGTGTCACTGCCGCTCTAGGATAAACCGTCCGTGCCTTACCCCGACTGGCCACCAGGTGTCACTGCAGCTTTAGGGGAAACCGTCCGTGCCTTACCCCGACTGGCCACCAGGTGTCACTGCCGCTCTAGGGGAAACCGTCCGTGCATTACCCAGACTGGCCACCAGGTGTCACTGCAGCTTTAGGGGAAACCCTCCGTGCCTTACCCCGACTGGCCACCAGGTGTCACTGCAGCTCTAGGGGAAACCGTCCGTGCCTTACCCCGACTGGCCAGCAGGTGTCACTGAAGCTTTAGGGGAAACCGTCCGTGCCTTACCCCGACTGGCCACCAGGTGTCACTGCGGCTCTAGGAGAAACCGTCCGTGCCTTACCCCAACTGGCCACCAGGTGTCACTGCAGTTCTAGGGGAAACCGTCCGTGCCTTAACCCGACTGGCCACCAGGTGTCACTGCCGCTCTAGGGGAAACCGTCCGTGCCTTACCCCGACTGGCCACCAGGTGTCACTGCAGCTTTAGGGGAAACCGTCCGTGCCTTACCCCGACTGGCCACCAGGTGTCACTGCAGCTTTAGGGGAAACCGTCCGTGCCTTACCCCGACTGGCCACCAGGTGTCACTGCCGCTCTAGGGGAAACCGTCCGTGCCTTACCCCGACTGGACACCAGGTGTCACTGCCGCTCTAGGATAAACCGTCCGTGCCTTACCCCGACTGGCCACCAGGTGTCACTGCAGCTTTAGGGGAAACCGTCCGTGCCTTACCCCGACTGGCCACCAGGTGTCACTGCCGCTCTAGGGGAAACCGTCCGTGCATTACCCAGACTGGCCACCAGGTGTCACTGCAGCTTTAGGGGAAACCCTCCGTGCCTTACCCCGACTGGCCACCAGGTGTCACTGCAGCTCTAGGGGAAACCGTCCGTGCCTTACCCCGACTGGCCAGCAGGTGTCACTGAAGCTTTAGGGGAAACCGTCCGTGCCTTACCCCGACTGGCCACCAGGTGTCACTGCGGCTCTAGGAGAAACCGTCCGTGCCTTACCCCAACTGGCCACCAGGTGTCACTGCAGTTCTAGGGGAAACCGTCCGTGCCTTAACCCGACTGGCCACCAGGTGTCACTGCCGCTCTAGGGGAAACCGTCCGTGCCTTACCCCGACTGGCCACCAGGTGTCACTGCAGCTTTAGGGGAAACCGTCCGTGCCTTACCCCGACTGGCCACCAGGTGTCACTGCAGCTTTAGGGGAAACCGTCCGTGCCTTACCCCGACTGGCCACCAAGTGTCACTGCCGCTTTAGGGGAAACCGTCCGTGCCTTACCCCGACTGGCCACCAGGTGTCACTGCCGCTCTAGGGGAAACCGTCCGTGCCTCACCCCGACTGGCCACCAGGTGTCACTGCCGCTCCAGGGGAAACCGTCCGTGCCTTACCCCGACTGGCCACCAGGTGTCACTGCAGCTCTAGGGGAAACCGTCCGTGCCTTACCCTGACTGGCCACCAGGTGTCACTGCCGCTCTAGGGGAAACCGTCCGTGCCTTACCCAGACTGGCCACCAGGTGTCACTGCAGCTTTAGGGGAAACCGTCCGTGCCTTACACCGACTGGCCACCAGGTGTCACTGCCGCTCTAGGGGAAACCGTCCATGCCTTACCCCGACTGGCCACCAGGTGTCACTGCCACTCTAGGGGAAACCGTCCGTGCCTTACCCCGACTGGCCACCAGGTGTCACTGCCGCTCTAGGGGAAACCGTCCGTGCCTTACCCCGACTGGCCACAAGGTGTCACTGCAGCTCTAGGGGAAACTGTCCGTGCCTTACCCCAACTGGCCGCCAGGTGTCACTGCCGTTCTAGGGGAAACCGTCCGTGCCTTATCCCGACTGGCCACCAGGTGTCACTGCAGCTCTAGGGGAAACCGTCCGTGCCTTTCCCCGACTGGCCGCCAGGTGTCACTGCAGCTTTAGGGGAAAAAGTCCGTGCCTTACCGCGATTGGCCACCAGGTGTCACTGCAGCTTTAGGGGAAACCGTCCGTGCCTTACACCAACTGGCCACCAGGTGTCACTGCCGCTCTAGGGGAAACCGTCCGTGCCTTACCCCGACTGGCCTCCAGGTGTCACTGCAGCTCTAGGGGAAACCGTACGTGCCTTACCCCGACTGGCCACCAGGTGTCACTGCAGCTTTAGGGGAAACCGTCCGTGCCTTACACCGACTGGCCACCAGGTGTCACTGCAGCTTTAGGGGAAAATGTCCGTGCCTTACCCCGACTGCCCACCAGGTGTCACTGCCGCTCTAGGGGAAACCGTCCGTGCCTTACCCCGACTGGACACCAGGTGTCACTGCAGCTTTAGGGGAAACCATCCGTGCCTTACCCCGACTGGCCACCAGGTGTCACTGCCGCTCTACGGGAAACCGTCCGTGCCTTACCCCGACTGGCCACCAGATGTCACTGTCGCTCTAGGGGAAACGGTCCGTGCCTTACCCCGACTGGCCATCATGTGTCACTGCCGCTCTAGGGGGAACCGTCCGTGCCTTACCCCGACTGGCCACCAGGTGTCACTGCCGCTCTAGGGGAAAACGTCCGTGCCTTACCCCGACTGGCCACCAGGTGTCACTGCCGCTCTAGGGGAAACCGTCCGTGCCTTACCCCGACTGGCCACCAGGTGTCACTGCAGCTCTAGGGGAAACCGTCCGTGCCTTACCCCGACTGGCCGCCAGGTGTCACTGCCGCTCTAGGGGAAACCGTCCGTGCCTTACCCCGACTGGCCACCAGGTGTCACTGCAGCTCTAGGGGAAACCGTCCGTGCCTTACCCCAACTGGCCGCCAGGTGTCACTGCCGTTCTAGGGGAAACCGTCCGTGCCTTATCCCGACTGGCCACCAGGTGTCACTGCAGCTCTAGGGGAAACCGTCCGTGCCTTACCCCGACTAGCCGCCAGGTGTCACTGCAGCTTTAGGGGAAACCGTCCGTGCCTTACCCCGATTGGCCAGCAGGTGTCACTGCAGCTTTAGGGGAAACCGTCCGTGCCTTACCCCAACTGGCCGCCAGGTGTCACTGCCGCTCTAGGGGAAACCGTCCGTGCCTTACCCCGACTGGCCACCAGGTGTCACTGCAGCTCTAGGGGAAACCGTCCGTGCCTTACCCCGACTGGCCACCAGGTGTCACTGCAGCTTTAGGGGAAACCGTCCGTGCCTTACCCCGACTGGACACCAGGTGTCACTGCAGCTTTAGGGGAAACCGTCCGTGCCTTACCCCGACTGGCCACCAGGTGTCACTGCCGCTCTACGGAAAACCGTCCGTGCCTTACCCCGACTGGCCACCAGGTGTCACTGCCGCTCTAGGGGAAACCATCCGTGCCTTACCCCGACTGGCCACCAGGTGTCACTGCCGCTTTAGGGGAAACCGTCCGTGCCTTACCCCGACTGGCCACCAGGTGTCACTGCCTCTCTATGGGAAACCGTCCGTGCCTTACCCCGACTGGCCACCAGGTGTCACTGCCGCTCTAGGGGAAACCGTCCGTGCCTTACCCCGACTGGCCACCAGGTGTCACTGCCGCTCTAGGATAAACCGTCCGTGCCTTACCCCGACTGGCCACCAGGTGTCACTGCAGCTTTAGGGGAAACCGTCCGTGCCTTACCCCGACTGGCCACCAGGTGTCACTGCCGCTCTAGGGGAAACCGTCCGTGCCTTACCCAGACTGGCCACCAGGTGTCACTGCAGCTTTAGGGGAAACCCTCCGTGCCTTACCCCGACTGGCCGCCAGGTGTCACTGCAGCTCTAGGGTAAACCGTCCGTGCCTTACCCCGACTGGCCACCAGGTGTCACTGCGGTCTAGGGGAAACCGTCCGTGCCTTACCCCGACTGGCCACCAGGTGTCACTGTCGCTCTAGGGGAAACCGTCCGTGCCTTACCCCGACTGGCCATCAGGTGTCACTGCCGCTCTAGGGGGAACCGTCCGTGCCTTACCCCGACTGGCCACCAGGTGTCACTGCCGCTCTAGGGGAAACCGTCCGTGCCTTACCCCGACTGGCCACCAGGTGTCACTGCCGCTCTAGGGGGAACCGTCCGTGCCTTACCCCGACTGGCCACCAGGTGTCACTGCCTCTCGAGGGGAAACCGTCCGTGCCTTACCCCGACTGGCCGCCAGGTGTCACTGCAGCTTTAGGGGAAACCGTCCGTCCCTTACCCCGATTGGCCAGGAGGTGTCACTGCAGCTTTAGGGGAAACCGTCCGTGCCTTACCCCAACTGGCCGCCAGGTGTCACTGCAGCTTTAGGGGAAACCGTCCGTGCCTTACCCCGACTGGCCACCAGGTGTCACTGCAGCTTTAGGGGAAACCGTCCGTACCTTACCCCGACTGGCCACCAGGTGTCACTGCCGCTCTACGGAAAACCCTCCGTGCCTTACCCCGACTGGCCACCAGGTGTCACTGCCGCTGTAGGGGAAACCATCCGTGCCTTACCCCGACTGGCCACCAGGTGTCACTGCCGCTTTAGGGGAAACCGTCCGTGCCTTACCCCGACTGGCCACCAGGTGTCACTGCCGCTCTAGGGGAAACCGTCCGTGCCTTACCCCGACTGGCCACCAGGTGTCACTGCCGCTCTAGGGGAAACCGTCCGTGCCTTACCCCGACTGGACACCAGGTGTCACTGCCGCTCTAGGATAAACCGTCCGTGCCTTACCCCGACTGGCCACCAGGTGTCACTGCAGCTTTAGGGGAAACCGTCCGTGCCTTACCCCGACTGGCCACCAGGTGTCACTGCCGCTCTAGGGGAAACCGTCCGTGCATTACCCAGACTGGCCACCAGGTGTCACTGCAGCTTTAGGGGAAACCCTCCGTGCCTTACCCCGACTGGCCACCAGGTGTCACTGCAGCTCTAGGGGAAACCGTCCGTGCCTTACCCCGACTGGCCAGCAGGTGTCACTGAAGCTTTAGGGGAAACCGTCCGTGCCTTACCCCGACTGGCCACCAGGTGTCACTGCGGCTCTAGGAGAAACCGTCCGTGCCTTACCCCAACTGGCCACCAGGTGTCACTGCAGTTCTAGGGGAAACCGTCCGTGCCTTAACCCGACTGGCCACCAGGTGTCACTGCCGCTCTAGGGGAAACCGTCCGTGCCTTACCCCGACTGGCCACCAGGTGTCACTGCAGCTTTAGGGGAAACCGTCCGTGCCTTACCCCGACTGGCCACCAGGTGTCACTGCAGCTTTAGGGGAAACCGTCCGTGCCTTACCCCGACTGGACACCAGGTGTCACTGCAGCTTTAGGGGAAACCGTCCGTGCCTTACCCCGACTGGCCACCAGGTGTCACTGCCGCTCTACGGAAAACCCTCCGTGCCTTACCCCGACTGGCCACCAGGTGTCACTGCCGCTCTAGGGGAAACCATCCGTGCCTTACCCCGACTGGCCACCAGGTGTCACTGCCGCTTTAGGGGAAACCGTCCGTGCCTTACCCCGACTGGCCACCAGGTGTCACTGCCGCTCTAGGGGAAACCGTCCGTGCCTTACCCCGACTGGACACCAGGTGTCACTGCCGCTCTAGGATAAACCGTCCGTGCCTTACCCCGACTGGCCACCAGGTGTCACTGCAGCTTTAGGGGAAACCGTCCGTGCCTTACCCCGACTGGCCACCAGGTGTCACTGCCGCTCTAGGGGAAACCGTCCATGCCTTACCCAGACTGGCCACCAGGTGTCACTGCAGCTTTAGGGGAAACCCTCCGTGCCTTACCCCGACTGGCCACCAGGTGTCACTGCAGCTCTAGGGGAAACCGTCCGTGCCTTACCCCGACTGGCCAGCAGGTGTCACTGCAGCTTTAGGGGAAACCGTCCGTGCCTTACCCCGACTGGCCACAGGTCTCACTGCGGCTCTAGGAGAAACCGTCCGTGCCTTACCCCAACTGGCCCACCAGGTGTCACTGCAGTTCTAGGGGAAACCGTCCGTGCCTTACCCCGACTGGCCACCAGGTGTCACTGCCGCTCTAGGGGAAACCGTCCGTGCCTTATCCCGACTGGCCACCAGGTGTCACTGCCGCTCTAGGGGAAACCGTCCGTGCCTTACCCCTACTGGCCACCAGGTGTCACTGCAGCTTTAGGGGAGCCGTCCGTGCCTTACCCCGACTGGCCACCAGGTGTCACTGCAGCTTTAGGGGAAACCGTCCGTGCCTTACCCCGACTGGCCACCAGGTGTCACTGCCGCTCTAGGGAAACCGTCCGTGCCTTACCCCGACTGGCCATCAGGTGTCACTGCCGCTCTAGGGGAAACCGTCCGTGCCTTACCCCGACTGGCCACCAGGTGTCACTGCCGCTCTAGGGGAAACCGTCCGTGCCTTACCCCGACTGGCCACCAGGTGTCACTGCAGCTGTAGGGGAAACCGTCCGTGCCTTATCCTGACTGGCCACCAGGTGTCACTGCAGCTCTAGGTGAAACCGTCCGTGCCTTACCCCGATTGGCCACCAGGTGTCACTGCAGCTTTAGGGGAAACCGTCCGTGCGTTACCCCGACTGGCCGCCAGGTGTCACTGCAGCTTTAGGGGAAACCGTCCGTGCCTTACCCCGATTGGCCACCAGGTGTCACTGCAGCTTTAGGGGAAACCGTCCGTGCCTTACCCCAACTGGCCACCAGGTGTCACTGCCGCTCTAGGGGAAACCGTCCGTGCCTTACCCCGACTGGCCACCAGGTGTCACTGCAGCTCTAGGGGAAACCGTCCGTGCCTTACCCCGACTGGCCACCAGGTGTCACTGCAGCTTTAGGGGAAACCGTCCGTGCCTTACCCCGACTGGCCACCAGGTGTCACTGCAGCTTTAGGGGAAATGTCCGTGCCTTACCCGACTGGCCACCAGGTGTCACTGCTACTCTAGGGGGAAACCGTCCGTGCCTTACCCCGACTGGACACCAGGTGTCACTGCAGCTTTAGGGGAAACCGTCCGTGCCTTACCCCGACTGGCCACCAGGTGTCACTGCAGTTCTAGGGGAAACCGTCCGTGCCTTACCCCGACTGGCCACCAGGTGTCACTGCCGCTCTAGGGGAAACCCTCCGTGCCTTACCCAGACTGGCCACCAGGTGTCACTGCAGCTTTAGGGGAAACCCTCCGTGCCTTACCCCGACTGGCCAGCAGGTGTCACTGAAGCTTTAGGGGAAACCGTCCGTGCCTTACCCCGACTGGCCACCAGGTGTCACTGCGGCTCTAGGAGAAACCGTCCGTGCCTTACCCCAACTGGCCACCAGGTGTCACTGCAGTTCTAGGGGAAACCGTCCGTGCCTTAACCCGACTGGCCACCAGGTGTCACTGCCGCTCTAGGGGAAACCGTCCGTGCCTTACCCCGACTGGCCACCAGGTGTCACTGCCGCTCTAGGGGAAACCGTCCGTGCCTTACCCCTACTGGCCGCCAGGTGTCACTGCCGTTCTAGGGAAACCGTCCGGGCCTTATCCCGACTGGCCGCCAGGTGTCACTGCAGCTTTAGGGAAACCGTCCGTGCCCTTACCCCGACTGGCCACCAGGTGTCACTGCAGCTTTAGGGGAAACCGTCCGTGCCTTACCCCGACTGGACGCCAGGTGTCACTGCAGCTTTAGGGGAAACCGTCCGTGCCTTACCCCGACTGGCCACCAGGTGTCACTGCCGCTCTACGGAAAACCCTCCGTGCCTTACCCCGACAGGCCACCAGGTGTCACTGCCGCTCTAGGGGAAACCATCCGTGCCTTACCCCGACTGGCCACCAGGTGTCACTGCCGCTTTAGGGGAAACCGTCCGTGCCTTACCCCGACTGGCCACCAGGTGTCACTGCCGCTCTAGGGGAAACCGTCCGTGCCTTACCCCGACTGGCCACCAGGTGTCACTGCCGCTCTAGGGGAAACCGTCCGTGCCTTACCCCGACTGGACACCAGGTGTCACTGCCGCTCTAGGATAAACCGTCCGTGCCTTACCCCGACTGGCAGCAAGGTGTCACTGCCGTTCTACGGGAAACCGTCCGGGCCTTATCCCGACTGGCCGCCAGGTGTCACTGCAGCTTTAGGGGAAACCGTCCGTGCCTTACCCCGACTGGCCACCAGGTGTCACTGCAGCTTTAGGGGAAACCGTCCGTGCCTTACCCCGACTGGCCACCAGGTGTCACTGCCGCTCTAGGGGAAACCGTCCGTGCCTTACCCCGACTGGCCGCCAGGTGTCACTGCAGCTTTAGGGGAAACCGTCCGTGCCTTACCCCGACTGGCCACCAGGTGTCACTGCCGCTCTAGGGGAAACCGTCCGTGCCTTACCCCGACTGGCCACCAGGTGTCACTGCAGCTTTAGGGGAAACCCTCCGTGCCTTACCCCGACTGGCCACCAGGTGTCACTGCAGCTCTAGGGGAAACCGTCCGTGCCTTACCCCGATTGGCCACCAGGTGTCACTGCAGCTTTAGGGGAAACCGTCCGTGCCTTACACCAACTGGCCACCAGGTGTCACTGCCGCTCTAGGGGAAACCGTCCGTGCCTTACCCCGACTGGCCACTAGGTGTCACTGCAGCTCTAGGGGAAACCGTCCGTGCCTTACCCCGACTGGCCACCAGGTGTCACTGCAGCTTTAGGGGAAACCGTCCGTGCCTTACCCCGACTGGCCACCAGGTGTCACTGCAGCTTTAGGGGAAAATGTCCGTGCCTTACCCCGACTGGCCACCAGGTGTCACTGCCGCTCTAGGGGAAACCGTCCGTGCCTTACCCTGACTGGACACCAGGTGTCACTGCAGCTTTAGGGGAAACCGTCCGTGCCTTACCCCGACTGGCCACCAGGTGTCACTGCCGCTCTACGGGAAACCGTCCGTGCCTTACCCCGACTGGCCACCAGATGTCACTGTCGCTCTAGGGGAAACCGTCCGTGCCTTCCCCGACTGGCCATCAGGTGTCACTGCCGCTCTAGGGGGAACCGTCCGTGCCTTACCCCGACTGGCCACCAGGTGTCACTGCCGCTCTAGGGGAAACCGTCCGTGCCTTACCCCGACTGGCCACCAGGTCTCACTGCCGCTCTAGGGGAAAACGTCCATGCCTTACCCCGACTGGCCACCAGGTGTCACTGCCGCTCTAGGGGAAACCGTCCGTGCCTTACCCCGACTGGCCACCAGGTGTCACTGCAGCTCTAGGGGAAACCGTCCGTGCCTTCCCCGACTGGCCATCAGGTGTCACTGCCGCTCTCGGGGGAACCGTCCGTGCCTTACCCCGACTAGCCACCAGGTGTCACTGCCGCTCTAGGGGAAACCGTCCGTGCCTTACCCAGACTGGCCACCAGGTGTCACTGCAGCTTTAGGGGAAACCCTCCGTGCCTTACCCCGACTGGCCACCAGGTGTCACTGCCGCTCTAGGGGAAACCGTCCGTGCCTTACCCCGACTGGCCACCAGGTGTCACTGCAGCTTTAGGGGAAACCCTCCGTGCCTTACCCCGACTGGCCACCAGGTGTCACTGCAGCTCTAGGGGAAACCGTCCGTGCCTTACCCCGATTGGCCACCAGGTGTCACTGCAGCTTTAGGGGAAACCGTCCGTGCCTTACACCAACTGGCCACCAGGTGTCACTGCCGCTCTAGGGGAAACCGTCCGTGCCTTACCCCGACTGGCCACCAGGTGTCACTGCCGCTTTAGGGGAAACCGTCCGTGCCTTACCCCGACTGGCCACCAGGTGTCACTGCCGCTCTACGGAAAACCGTCCGTGCCTTACCCCGACTGGCCAATAGGTGTCACTCCAGCTTTAGGGGAAAATGTCCGTGCCTTACCCCGACTGGCCACCAGGTGTCACTGCCGCTCTAGGGGAAACCGTCCGTGCCTTACCCCGACTGGACACCAGGTGTCACTGCAGCTTTAGGGGAAACCGTCCGTGCCTTACCCCGACTGGCCACCAGGTGTCACTGCCGCTCTAGGGGAAAACGTCCGTGCCTTACCCCGACTGGCCACCAGGTGTCACTGCCGCTCTAGGGGAAACCGTCCGTGCCTTACCCCGACTGGCCACCAGGTGTCACTGCAGCTCTAGGGGAAACCGTCCGTCCCTTACCCCGACTGGCCGCCAGGTGTCACTGCCGCTCTAGGGGAAACCGTCCGTGCCTTACCCCGACTGGCCACCAGGTGTCACTGCAGCTCTAGGGGAAACCGTCCGAGCCTTACCCCAACTGGCCGCCAGGTGTCACTGCCGTTCTAGGGGATACCGTCCGTGCCTTATCCCGACTGGCCACCAGGTGTCACTGCAGCTCTAGGGGAAACCGTCCGTGCCTTACCCCGACTGACCGCCAGGTGTCACTGCAGCTTTAGGGGAAACCGTCCGTGCCTTACCCCGATTGGCCAGCAGGTGTCACTGCAGCTTTAGGGGAAACCGTCCGTGCCTTACCCCAACTGGCCGCCAGGTGTCACTGCCGCTCTAGGGGAAACCGTCCGTGCCTTACCCCGACTGGCCACCAGGTGTCACTGCAGCTCTAGGGGAAACCGTCCGTGCCTTACCCCGACTGGCCACCAGGTGTCACTGCCGCTTTAGGGGAAACCGTCCGTGCCTTACCCCGACTGGACACCAGGTGTCACTGCAGCTTTAGGGGAAACCGTCCGTGCCTTACCCCGACTGGCCACCAGGTGTCACTGCCGCTCTACGGAAAACCGTCCGTGCCTTACCCCGGCTGGCCACCAGGTGTCACTGCCGCTCTAGGGGAAACCATCCGTGCCTTACCCCGACTGGCCACCAGGTGTCACTGCCGCTCTAGGGGAAACCGTCCGTGCCTTACCCCGACTGGCCACCAGGTGTCACTGCCGCTCTAGGGGAAACCGTCCGTGCCTTACCCCGACTGGCCACCAGGTGTCACTGCCGCTCTAGGGGAAACCGTCCGTGCCTTACCCCGACTGGACACCAGATGTCACTGCCGCTCTAGGATAAACCGTCCGTGCCTTACCCCAACTGGCCACCAGGTGTCACTGCAGCTTTAGGGGAAACCATCCGTGCCTTACCCCAACTGGCCACCAGGTGTCACTGCCGCTCTAGGGGAAACCGTCCGTGCCTTACCCAGACTGGCCACCAGGTGTCACTGCAGCTTTAGGGGAAACCCTCCGTGCTTTACCCCGACTGGCCACCAGGTGTCACTGCAGCTCTAGGGGAAACCGTCCGTGCCTTACCCCGACTGGCCACCAGGTGTCACTGCAGCTTTAGGGGAAACCGATTGGCCACCAGGTGTCACTGCCGCTCGAGGGGAAACCGTCCGTGCCTTACCCCGATTGGCCACCAGGTGTCACTGCAGCTTTAGGGGAAACCGTCCGTGCCTTACCCCGACTGGCCACCAGGTGTCACTGCCGCTCTACGGAAAACCGTCCGTGCCTTACCCCGGCTGGCCACCAGGTGTCACTGCCGCTCTAGGGGAAACCATCCGTGCCTTACCCCGACTGGCCACCAGGTGTCACTGCCGCTCTAGGGGAAACCGTCCGTGCCTTACCCCGACTGGCCACCAGGTGTCACTGCCGCTCTAGGGGAAACCGTCCGTGCCTTACCCCGACTGGCCACCAGGTGTCACTGCCGCTCTAGGGGAAACCGTCCGTGCCTTACCCCGACTGGACACCAGATGTCACTGCCGCTCTAGGATAAACCGTCCGTGCCTTACCCCAACTGGCCACCAGGTGTCACTGCAGCTTTAGGGGAAACCATCCGTGCCTTACCCCAACTGGCCACCAGGTGTCACTGCCGCTCTAGGGGAAACCGTCCGTGCCTTACCCAGACTGGCCACCAGGTGTCACTGCAGCTTTAGGGGAAACCCTCCGTGCTTTACCCCGACTGGCCACCAGGTGTCACTGCAGCTCTAGGGGAAACCGTCCGTGCCTTACCCCGACTGGCCACCAGGTGTCACTGCAGCTTTAGGGGAAACCGATTGGCCACCAGGTGTCACTGCCGCTCGAGGGGAAACCGTCCGTGCCTTACCCCGATTGGCCACCAGGTGTCACTGCAGCTTTAGGGGAAACCGTCCGTGCCTTACCCCGACTGGCCACCAGGTGTCACTGCCGCTCTAGGGGAAACCGTCCGTGCCTTACCCCGACTGGCCACCAGGTGTCACTGCAGCTCTAGGGAAACCGTCCGTGCCTTACCCCGACTGGCCACCAGGTGTCACTCCAGCTTTAGGGGAAACCGTCCGTGCCTTACCCCGAGTGGCCACCAGGTGTCACTGCTGCTCTAGGGGAAACCGTCCGTGCCTTACCCCGACTGGACACCAGGTGTCACTGCAGCTTTAGGGGAAACCGTCCGTGCCTTACCCCGACTGGCCACCAGGTGTCACTGCCGCTCTACGGGAAACCGTCCGTGCCTTACCCCAACTGGCCACCAGGTGTCACTGCCGCTCTAGGGGAAACCGTCCGTGCCTTACCCCGACTGGCCACCAGGTGTCACTGCCGCTCTAGGGGAAACCGTCCGTGCCTTACCCCGACTGGCCATCAGGTGTCACTGCCGCTCTAGGGGAAACCGTCCGTGCCTTACCCCGACTGGCCACCAGGTGTCACTGCCGCTCTAGGGGAAACCGTCCGTGCCTTACCCCGACTGGCCGCCAGGTGTCACTGCCGCTCTAGGGGAAACCGTCCGTGCCTTACCCCGACTGGCCACCAGGTGTCACTGCAGCTCTAGGGGAAACCGTCCGTGCCTTACCCCAACTGGCCGCCAGGTGTCACTGCCGTTCTAGGGGAAACCGTCCGTGCCTTATCCCGACTGGCCACCAGGTGTCACTGCAGCTCTAGGGGAAACCGTCCGTGCCTTACCCCGAATAGCCGCCAGGTGTCACTGCAGCTTTAGGGGAAACCGTCCGTGCCTTACCCCGATTGGCCAGCAGGTGTCACTGCAGCTTTAGGGGAAACCGTCCGTGCCTTACCCCAACTGGCCGCCAGGTGTCACTGCCGCTCTAGGGGAAACCGTCCGTGCCTTACCCCGACTGGCCACCAGGTGTCACTGCAGCTCTAGGGGAAACCGTCCGTGCCTTACCCCGACTGGCCACCAGGTGTCACTGCAGCTTTAGGGGAAACCGTCCGTGCCTTACCCCGACTGGACACCAGGTGTCACTGCAGCTTTAGGGGAAACCGTCCGTGCCTTACCCCGACTGGCCACCAGGTGTCACTGCCGCTCTACGGAAAACCGTCCGTGCCTTACTCCGACTGGCCACCAGGTGTCACTGCCGCTCTAGGGGAAACCATCCGTGCCTTACCCCGACTGGCCACCAGGTGTCACTGCCGCTTTAGGGGAAACCGTCCGTGCCTTACCCCGACTGGCCACCAGGTGTCACTGCCTCTCTATGGGAAACCGTCCGTGCCTTACCCCGACTGGCCACCAGGTGTCACTGCCGCTCTAGGGGAAACCGTCCGTGCCTTACCCCGACTGGCCACCAGGTGTCACTGCCGCTCTAGGATAAACCGTCCGTGCCTTACCCCGACTGGCCACCAGGTGTCACTGCAGCTTTAGGGGAAACCGTCCGTGCCTTACCCCGACTGGCCACCAGGTGTCACTGCCGCTCTAGGGGAAACCGTCCGTGCCTTACCCAGACTGGCCACCAGGTGTCACTGCAGCTTTAGGGGAAACCCTCCGTGCCTTACCCCGACTGGCCGCCAGGTGTCACTGCAGCTCTAGGGTAAACCGTCCGTGCCTTACACCGACTGGCCACCAGGTGTCACTGCGGTCTAGGGGAAACCGTCCGTGCCTTACCCCGACTGGCCACCAGGTGTCACTGTCGCTCTAGGGGAAACCGTCCGTGCCTTACCCCGACTGGCCATCAGGTGTCACTGCCGCTCTAGGGGGAACCGTCCGTGCCTTACCCCGACTGGCCACCAGGTGTCACTGCCGCTCTAGTGGAAACCGTCCGTGCCTTACCCCGACTGGCCACCAGGTGTCACTGCCGCTCTAGGGGAAACCGTCCGTGCCTTACCCCGACTGGACACCAGATGTCACTGCCGCTCTAGGATAAACCGTCCGTGCCTTACCCCAACTGGCCACCAGGTGTCACTGCAGCTTTAGGGGAAACCATCCGTGCCTTACCCCAACTGGCCACCAGGTGTCACTGCCGCTCTAGGGGAAACCGTCCGTGCCTTACCCAGACTGGCCACCAGGTGTCACTGCAGCTTTAGGGGAAACCCTCCGTGCTTTACCCCGACTGGCCACCAGGTGTCACTGCAGCTCTAGGGGAAACCGTCCGTGCCTTACCCCGACTGGCCACCAGGTGTCACTGCAGCTTTAGGGGAAACCGACTGGCCACCAGGTGTCACTGCCGCTCGAGGGGAAACCGTCCGTGCCTTACCCCGATTGGCCACCAGGTGTCACTGCAGCTTTAGGGGAAACCGTCCGTGCCTTACCCCGACTGGCCACCAGGTGTCACTGCCGCTCTAGGGGAAACCGTCCGTGCCTTACCCCGACTGGCCACCAGGTGTCACTGCAGCTCTAGGGAAACCGTCCGTGCCTTACCCCGACTGGCCACCAGGTGTCACTCCAGCTTTAGGGGAAACCGTCCGTGCCTTACCCCGACTGGCCACCAGGTGTCACTGCAGCTTTAGGGGAAAATGTCCGTGCCTTACCCCGAGTGGCCACCAGGTGTCACTGCTGCTCTAGGGGAAACCGTCCGTGCCTTACCCCGACTGGACACCAGGTGTCACTGCAGCTTTAGGGGAAACCGTCCGTGCTTTACCCCGACTGGCCACCAGGTGTCACTGCCGCTCTACGGGAAACCGTCCGTGCCTTACCCCAACTGGCCACCAGGTGTCACTGCCGCTCTAGGGGAAACCGTCCGTGCCTTACCCCGACTGGCCACCAGGTGTCACTGCCGCTCTAGGGGAAACCGTCCGTGCCTTACCCCGACTGGCCATCAGGTGTCACTGCCGCTCTAGGGGAAACCGTCCGTGCCTTACCCCGACTGGCCACCAGGTGTCACTGCCGCTCTAGGGGAAACCGTCCGTGCCTTACCCCGACTGGCCGCCAGGTGTCACTGCCGCTCTAGGGGAAACCGTCCGTGCCTTACCCCGACTGGCCACCAGGTGTCACTGCAGCTCTAGGGGAAACCGTCCGTGCCTTACCCCAACTGGCCGCCAGGTGTCACTGCCGTTCTAGGGGAAACCGTCCGTGCCTTATCCCGACTGGCCACCAGGTGTCACTGCAGCTCTAGGGGAAACCGTCCGTGCCTTACCCCGAATAGCCGCCAGGTGTCACTGCAGCTTTAGGGGAAACCGTCCGTGCCTTACCCCGATTGGCCAGCAGGTGTCACTGCAGCTTTAGGGGAAACCGTCCGTGCCTTACCCCAACTGGCCGCCAGGTGTCACTGCCGCTCTAGGGAAACCGTCCGTGCCTTACCCCGACTGGCCACCAGGTGTCACTGCAGCTCTAGGGGAAACCGTCCGTGCCTTACCCCGACTGGCCACCAGGTGTCACTGCAGCTTTAGGGGAAAACCGTCCGTGCCTTACCCCGACTGGACACCAGGTGTCACTGCAGCTTTAGGGGAAACCGTCCGTGCCTTACCCCGACTGGCCACCAGGTGTCACTGCAGCTCTACGGAAAACCGTCCGTGCCTTACTCCGACTGGCCACCAGGTGTCACTGCCGCTCTAGGGGAAACCATCCGTGCCTTACCCCGACTGGCCACCAGGTGTCACTGCCGCTTTAGGGGAAACCGTCCGTGCCTTACCCCGACTGGCCACCAGGTGTCACTGCCTCTCTATGGGAAACCGTCCGTGCCTTACCCCGACTGGCCACCAGGTGTCACTGCAGCTTTAGGGGAAACCGTCCGTGCCTTACCCCGACTGGCCACCAGGTCTCACTGCCGCTCTAGGGGAAACCGTCCGTGCCTTACCCAGACTGGCCACCAGGTGTCACTGCCGCTCTAGGGGAAACCGTCCGTGCCTTACCCCGACTGGCCACCAGGTGTCACTGCAGCTTTAGGGGAAACCCTCCGTGCCTTACCCCGACTGGCCGCCAGGTGTCACTGCAGCTCTAGGGTAAACCGTCCGTGCCTTACACCGACTGGCCACCAGGTGTCACTGCGGTCTAGGGGAAACCGTCCGTGCCTTACCCCGACTGGCCACCAGGTGTCACTGTCGCTCTAGGGGAAACCGTCCGTGCCTTACCCCGACTGGCCATCAGGTGTCACTGCCGCTCTAGGGGGAACCGTCCGTGCCTTACCCCGACTGGCCACCAGGTGTCACTGCCGCTCTAGTGGAAACCGTCCGTGCCTTACCCCGACTGGCCACCAGGTGTCACTGCCGCTCTAGGGGAAACCGTCCGTGCCTTACCCCGACTGGACACCAGATGTCACTGCCGCTCTAGGATAAACCGTCCGTGCCTTACCCCAACTGGCCACCAGGTGTCACTGCAGCTTTAGGGGAAACCATCCGTGCCTTACCCCAACTGGCCACCAGGTGTCACTGCCGCTCTAGGGGAAACCGTCCGTGCCTTACCCAGACTGGCCACCAGGTGTCACTGCAGCTTTAGGGGAAACCCTCCGTGCTTTACCCCGACTGGCCACCAGGTGTCACTGCAGCTCTAGGGGAAACCGTCCGTGCCTTACCCCGACTGGCCACCAGGTGTCACTGCAGCTTTAGGGGAAACCGACTGGCCACCAGGTGTCACTGCCGCTCGAGGGGAAACCGTCCGTGCCTTACCCCGATTGGCCACCAGGTGTCACTGCAGCTTTAGGGGAAACCGTCCGTGCCTTACCCCGACTGGCCACCAGGTGTCACTGCCGCTCTAGGGGAAACCGTCCGTGCCTTACCCCGACTGGCCACCAGGTGTCACTGCAGCTCTAGGGAAACCGTCCGTGCCTTACCCCGACTGGCCACCAGGTGTCACTCCAGCTTTAGGGGAAACCGTCCGTGCCTTACCCCGACTGGCCACCAGGTGTCACTGCAGCTTTAGGGGAAAATGTCCGTGCCTTACCCCGAGTGGCCACCAGGTGTCACTGCTGCTCTAGGGGAAACCGTCCGTGCCTTACCCCGACTGGACACCAGGTGTCACTGCAGCTTTAGGGGAAACCGTCCGTGCTTTACCCCGACTGGCCACCAGGTGTCACTGCCGCTCTACGGGAAACCGTCCGTGCCTTACCCCAACTGGCCACCAGGTGTCACTGCCGCTCTAGGGGAAACCGTCCGTGCCTTACCCCGACTGGCCACCAGGTGTCACTGCCGCTCTAGGGGAAACCGTCCGTGCCTTACCCCGACTGGCCATCAGGTGTCACTGCCGCTCTAGGGGAAACCGTCCGTGCCTTACCCCGACTGGCCACCAGGTGTCACTGCCGCTCTAGGGGAAACCGTCCGTGCCTTACCCCGACTGGCCGCCAGGTGTCACTGCCGCTCTAGGGGAAACCGTCCGTGCCTTACCCCGACTGGCCACCAGGTGTCACTGCAGCTCTAGGGGAAACCGTCCGTGCCTTACCCCAACTGGCCGCCAGGTGTCACTGCCGTTCTAGGGGAAACCGTCCGTGCCTTATCCCGACTGGCCACCAGGTGTCACTGCAGCTCTAGGGGAAACCGTCCGTGCCTTACCCCGAATAGCCGCCAGGTGTCACTGCAGCTTTAGGGGAAACCGTCCGTGCCTTACCCCGATTGGCCAGCAGGTGTCACTGCAGCTTTAGGGGAAACCGTCCGTGCCTTACCCCAACTGGCCGCCAGGTGTCACTGCCGCTCTAGGGGAAACCGTCCGTGCCTTACCCCGACTGGCCACCAGGTGTCACTGCAGCTCTAGGGGAAACCGTCCGTGCCTTACCCCGACTGGCCACCAGGTGTCACTGCAGCTTTAGGGGAAACCGTCCGTGCCTTACCCCGACTGGACACCAGGTGTCACTGCAGCTTTAGGGGAAACCGTCCGTGCCTTACCCCGACTGGCCACCAGGTGTCACTGCAGCTCTACGGAAAACCGTCCGTGCCTTACTCCGACTGGCCACCAGGTGTCACTGCCGCTCTAGGGGAAACCATCCGTGCCTTACCCCGACTGGCCACCAGGTGTCACTGCCGCTTTAGGGGAAACCGTCCGTGCCTTACCCCGACTGGCCACCAGGTGTCACTGCCTCTCTATGGGAAACCGTCCGTGCCTTACCCCGACTGGCCACCAGGTGTCACTGCAGCTTTAGGGGAAACCGTCCGTGCCTTACCCCGACTGGCCACCAGGTCTCACTGCCGCTCTAGGGGAAACCGTCCGTGCCTTACCCAGACTGGCCACCAGGTGTCACTGCAGCTTTAGGGGAAACCCTCCGTGCCTTACCCCGACTGGCCGCCAGGTGTCACTGCAGCTCTAGGGTAAACCGTCCGTGCCTTACACCGACTGGCCACCAGGTGTCACTGCGGTCTAGGGGAAACCGTCCGTGCCTTACCCCGACTGGCCACCAGGTGTCACTGTCGCTCTAGGGGAAACCGTCCGTGCCTTACCCCGACTGGCCATCAGGTGTCACTGCCGCTCTAGGGGGAACCGTCCGTGCCTTACCCCGACTGGCCACCAGGTGTCACTGCCGCTCTAGGGGAAACCGTCCGTGCCTTACCCCGACTGGCCACCAGGTGTCACTGCCGCTCTAGGGGGAACCGTCCGTGCCTTACCCCGACTGGCCACCAGGTGTCACTGCCGCTCGAGGTGAAACCGTCCGTGCCTTACCCCGACTGGCCTCCAGGTGTCACTGCAGCTCTAGGGGAAACCGTACGTGCCTTACCCCGACTGGCCACCAGGTGTCACTGCAGCTTTAGGGGAAACCGTCCATGCCTTACCCCGACTGGCCACCAGGTGTCACTGCAGCTTTAGGGGAAAATGTCCGTGCCTTACCCCGACTGGCCACCAGGTGTCACTGCCGCTCTAGGGGAAACCGTCCGTGCCTTACCCCGACTGGAGACCAGGTGTCACTGCAGCTTTAGGGGAAACCGTCCGTGCCTTACCCCGACTGGCCACCAGGTGTCACTGCCGCTCTACGGGAAACCGTCCATGCCTTACCCCGACTGGCCACCAGATGTCACTGTCGCTCTAGGGGAAACGGTCCGTGCCTTACCCCGACTGGCCACCAGGTGTCACTGCCGCTCTAGGGGAAAACGTCCGTGCCTTACCCCGACTGGCCACCAGGTGTCACTGCCGCTCTAGGGGAAACCGTCCGTGCCTTACCCCGACTGGCCACCAGGTGTCACTGCAGCTCTAGGGGAAACCGTCCGTGCCTTACCCCGACTGGCTGCCAGGTGTCACTGCCGCTCTAGGGGAAACCGTCCGTGCCTTACCCCGACTGGCCACCAGGTGTCACTGCAGCTCTAGGGGAAACCGTCCGTGCCTTACCCCGACTAGCCGCCAGGTGTCACTGCAGCTTTAGGGGAAACCGTCCGTGCCTTACCCCGATTGGCCAGCAGGTGTCACTGCAGCTTTAGGGGAAACCGTCCGTGCCTTACCCCAACTGGCCGCCAGGTGTCACTGCCGCTCTAGGGGAAACCGTCCGTGCCTTACCCCGACTGGCCACCAGGTGTCACTGCAGCTCTAGGGGAAACCGTCCGTGCCTTACCCCGACTGGCCACCAGGTGTCACTGCAGCTTTAGGGGAAACCGTCCGTGCCTTACCCCGACTGGACACCAGGTGTCACTGCAGCTTTAGGGGAAACCGTCCGTGCCTTACCCCGACTGGCCACCAGGTGTCACTGCCGCTCTAGGGGAAACCGTCCGTGCCTTACCCAGACTGGCCACCAGGTGTCACTGCAGCTTTAGGGGAAACCCTCCGTGCCTTACCCCGACTGGCCACCAGGTGTCACTGCAGCTCTAGGGGAAACCGTCCGTGCCTTACCCCGACTGGCCAGCAGGTGTCACTGCAGCTTTAGGGGAAACCGTCCGTGCCTTACCCCGACTGGCCACCAGGTCTCACTGCGGCTCTAGGAGAAACCGTCCGTGCCTTACCCCAACTGGCCACCAGGTGTCACTGCAGTTCTAGGGGAAACCGTCCGTGCCTTACCCCGACTGGCCACCAGGTGTCACTGCCGCTCTAGGGGAAACCGTCCGTGCCTTACCCCGACTGGCCACCTGGTGTCACTGCCGCTCTTGGGGAAACCGTCCGTGCCTTACCCCACTGGCCACCAGGTGTCACTGCCGCTCTAGGGGAAACCGTCCGTGCCTTACCCCGACTGGCCACCAGGTGTCACTGCAGCTTTAGGGGAAACCGTCCGTGCCTTACCCCGACTGGCCACCAGGTGTCACTGCCGCTCTAGGGGAAACCGTCCGTGCCTAACCCCGACTGGCCACCAGGTGTCACTGCAGCTTTAGGGGAAACCCTCCGTGCCTTACCCCGACTGGCCACCAGGTGTCACTGCAGCTCTAGGGGAAACCGTCCGTGCCTTACCCCGATTGGCCACCAGGTGTCACTGCAGCTTTAGGGGAAACCGTCCGTGCCTTACACCAACTGGCCACGAGGTGTCACTGCCGCTCTAGGGGAAACCGTCCGTGCCTTACCCCGACTGGCCACCAGGTGTCACTGCAGCTCTAGGGGAAACCGTCCGTGCCTTACCCCGACTGGCCACCAGGTGTCACTGCAGCTTTAGGGGAAACCGTCCGTGCCTTACCCCGACTGGCCACCAGGTGTCACTGCAGCTTTAGGGGAAAATGTCCGTGCCTTACCCCGACTGGCCACCAGGTGTCACTGCCGCTCTAGGGGAAACCGTCCGTGCCTTACCCCGACTGGCCACCAGGTGTCACTGCAGCTTTAGGGGAAACCGTCCGTGCCTTACCCCAACTGGCCACGAGGTGTCACTGCCGCTCTAGGGGAAACCGTCCGTGCCTTACCCCGACTGGCCACCAGGTGTCACTGCAGCTCTAGGGGAAACCGTCCGTGCCTTACCCCGACTGGCCACCAGGTGTCACTGCCGCTCTAGGGGAAACCGTCCGTGCCTTACCCAGACTGGCCACCAGGTGTCACTGCAGCTTTAGGGGAAACCCTCCGTGCCTTACCCCGACTGGCCACCAGCTGTCACTGCAGCTCTAGGGGAAACCGTCCGTGCCTTACCCCGACTGGCCAGCAGGTGTCACTGCAGCTTTAGGGGAAACCGTCCGTGCCTTACCCCGACTGGCCACCAGGTGTCACTGCGGCTCTAGGTGAAACCGTCCGTCCTTACCCCAACTGGCCACCAGGTGTCACTGCAGTTCTAGGGGAAACCGTCCGTGCCTTACCCCGACGGGCCACCAGGTGTCACTGCGGTCTAGGGGAAACCGTCCGTGCCTTCCCCCAACTGGCCACCAGGTGTCACTGTCGCTCTAGGGGAAACCGTCCGTGCCTTACCCCGACCGGCCATCAGGTGTCACTGCCGCTCTAGGGGGAACCGTCCGTGCCTTACCCCGACTGGCCAACAGGTGTCACTGCCGCTCTAGGGGAAACCGTCCGTGCCTTACCCCGACTGGCCACCAGGTGTCACTGCCGCTCTAGGGGAAACCGTCCGTGCCTTACCCCGACTGGCCACCTGGTGTCACTGCCGCTCTTGGGGAAACCGTCCGTGCCTTACCCCACTGGCCACCAGGTGTCACTGCCGCTCTAGGGGAAACCGTCCGTGCCTTACCCCGACTGGCCACCAGGTGTCACTGCAGCTTTAGGGGAAACCGTCCGTGCCTTACCCCGACTGGCCACCAGGTGTCACTGCCGCTCTAGGGGAAACCGTCCGTGCCTAACCCCGACTGGCCACCAGGTGTCACTGCAGCTTTAGGGGAAACCCTCCGTGCCTTACCCCGACTGGCTACCAGGTGTCACTGCAGCTCTAGGGGAAACCGTCCGTGCCTTACCCCGATTGGCCACCAGGTGTCACTGCAGCTTTAGGGGAAACCGTCCGTGCCTTACACCAACTGGCCACGAGGTGTCACTGCCGCTCTAGGGGAAACCGTCCGTGCCTTACCCCGACTGGCCACCAGGTGTCACTGCAGCTCTAGGGGAAACCGTCCGTGCCTTACCCCGACTGGCCACCAGGTGTCACTGCAGCTTTAGGGGAAACCGTCCGTGCCTTACCCCGACTGGCCACCAGGTGTCACTGCAGCTTTAGGGGAAAATGTCCGTGCCTTACCCCGACTGGCCACCAGGTGTCACTGCCGCTCTAGGGGAAACCGTCCGTGCCTTACCCCGACTGGCCACCAGGTGTCAGTGCAGCTCTAGGGGAAACCGTCCGTGCCTTACCCCAACTGGCCGCCAGGTGTCACTGCCGTTCTAGGGGAAACCGTCCGTGCCTTATCCCGACTGGCCAACAGGTGTCACTGCAGCTCTAGGGGAAACCGTCCGTGCCTTACCCCGAATAGGCGCCAGGTGTCACTGCAGCTTTAGGGGAAACCGTCCGTGCCTTACCCCGATTGGCCAGCAGGTGTCACTGCAGCTTTAGGGGAAACCGTCCGTGCCTTACCCCAACTGGCCGCCAGGTGTCACTGCCGCTCTAGGGGAAACCGTCCGTGCCTTACCCCGACTGGCCACCAGGTGTCACTGCAGCTCTAGGGGAAACCGTCCGTGCCTTACCCCGACTGGCCACCAGGTGTCACTGCAGCTTTAGGGGAAACCGTCCGTGCCTTACCCCGACTGGACACCAGGTGTCACTGCAGCTTTAGGGGAAACCGTCCGTGCCTTACCCCGACTGGCCACCAGGTGTCACTGCCGCTCTACGGAAAACCGTCCGTGCCTTACTCCGACTGGCCACCAGGTGTCACTGCCGCTCTAGGGGAAACCATCCGTGCCTTACCCCGACTGGCCACCAGGTGTCACTGCCGCTTTAGGGGAAACCGTCCGTGCCTTACCCCGACTGGCCACCAGGTGTCACTGCCTCTCTATGGGAAACCGTCCGTGCCTTACCCCGACTGGCCACCAGGTGTCACTGCCGCTCTAGGGGAAACCGTCCGTGCCTTACCCCGACTGGCCACCAGGTGTCACTGCCGCTCTAGGATAAACCGTCCGTGCCTTACCCCGACTGGCCACCAGGTGTCACTGCAGCTTTAGGGAAACCGTCCGTGCCTTACCCCGACTGGCCACCAGGTGTCACTGCCGCTCTAGGGGAAACCGTCCGTGCCTTACCCAGACTGGCCACCAGGTGTCACTGCAGCTTTAGGGGAAACCCTCCGTGCCTTACCCCGACTGGCCGCCAGGTGTCACTGCAGCTCTAGGGTAAACCGTCCGTGCCTTACACCGACTGGCCACCAGGTGTCACTGCCGCTCTAGGGGAAACCGTCCGTGCCTTACCCCGACTGGCCACCAGGTGTCACTGCCGCTCTAGGGGAAACCGTCCGTGCCTTACCCCGACTGGACACCAGGTGTCACTGCCGCTCTAGGATAAACCGTCCGTGCCTTACCCCGACTGGCCACCAGGTGTCACTGCAGCTTTAGGGGAAACCATCCGTGCCTTACCCCGACTGGCCACCAGGTGTCACTGCCGCTCTAGGGGAAACCGTCCGTGCCTTACCCAGACTGGCCACCAGGTGTCACTGCAGCTCTAGGGGAAACCGTCCGTGCCTTACCCCGACTGGCCACCAGGTGTCACTGCAGCTCTAGGGGAAACCGTCCGTGCCTTACCCCGACTGGCCACCAGGTGTCACTGCAGCTTTAGGGGAAACCGTCCGTGCCTTACCCCGACTGGCCACCAGGTGTCACTGCAGCTCTAGGGGAAACCGTCCGTGCCTTACCCCGACTGGCCACCAGGTGTCACTGCAGCTCTAGGGGAAACCGTCCGTGCCTTACCCCGACTGGCCACCAGGTGTCACTGCCGCTCTAGGGGAAACCGTCCGTGCCTTACCCCGACTGGCCACCAGGTGTCACTGCCGCTCTAGGGGAAACCGTCCGTGCCTTACCCCTACTGGCCGCCAGGTGTCACTGCCGTTCTAGGGGAAACCGTCCGTGCCTTATCCCGACTGGCCGCCAGGTGTCACTGCAGCTTTAGGGGAAACCGTCCGTGCCTTACCCCGACTGGCCACCAGGTGTCACTGCAGCTTTAGGGGAAACCGTCCGTGCCTTACCCCGACTGGCCACCAGGTGTCACTGCCGCTCTAGGGTAAACCATCCGTGCCTTACCCCGACTGGCCATCAGGTGTCACTGCCGCTCTAGGGGAAACCGTCCGTGCCTTACCCCGACTGGCCACCAGGTGTCACTGCCGCTCTAGGGGAAACCGTCCGTGCCTTACCCCGACTGGCCACCAGGTGTCACTGCAGCTGTAGGGGAAACTGTCCGTGCCTTACCCCGACTGGCCACCAGGTGTCACTGCCGCTCTAGGGGTAACCGTCCGTGCCTAACCCCGACTGGCCACCAGGTGTCACTGCAGCTTTAGGGGAAACCCTCCGTGCCTTACCCCGACTGGCCACCAGGTGTCACTGCAGCTCTAGGGGAAACCGTCCGTGCCTTACCCCGATTGGCCACCAGGTGTCACTGCAGCTTTAGGGGAAACCGTCCGTGGCTTACACCAACTGGCCACGAGGTGTCACTGCCGCTCTAGGGGAAACCGTCCGTGCCTTACCCCGACTGGCCACCAGGTGTCACTGCAGCTCTAGGGGAAACCGTCCGTGCCTTACCCCGACTGGCCACCAGGTGTCACTGCAGCTTTAGGGGAAACCGTCCGTGCCTTACCCCGACTGGCCACCAGGTGTCACTGCAGCTTTAGGGGAAAATGTCCGTGCCTTACCCCGACTGGCCACCAGGTGTCACTGCCGCTCTAGGGGAAACCGTCCGTGCCTTACCCCGACTGGACACCAGGTGTCACTGCAGCTTTAGGGGAAACCGTCCGTGCCTTACCCCGACTGGCCACCAGGTGTCACTGCCGCTCTACGGGAAACCGTCCGTGCCTTACCCCGACTGGCCACCAGATGTCACTGTCGCTCTAGCGGAAACCGTCAGTGCCTTACCCGACTGGCCATCAGGTGTCACTGCCGCTCTAGGGGAACCGCCCGTGCCTTACCCCAACTGGCCACCAGGTCTCACTGCCGCTCTACGGGAAAACGTCCGTGCCTTACCCCGACTGGCCACCAGATGTCACTGTCGCTCTAGGGGAAACCGTCCGTGCCTTCCCCGACTGGCCATCAGGTGTCACTGCCGCTCTAGGGGGAACCGTCCGTGCCTTACCCCAACTGGCCGCCAGGTTGTCACTGCCGCTCTAGGGGAAACCGTCCGTGCCTTACCCCGACTGGCCACCAGGTGTCACTGCAGCTCTAGGGGAAACCATCCGTGCCTTACCCCGACTGGCCACCAGGTGTCACTGCAGCTTTAGGGGAAACCGTCCGTGCCTTACCCCGACTGGACACCAGGTGTCACTGCAGCTTTAGGGGAAACCGTCCGTGCCTTACCCCGACTGGCCACCAGGTGTCACTGCCGCTCTACGGAAAACCGTCCGTGCCTTACCCCGACTGGCCACCAGGTGTCACTGCCGCTCTAGGGGAAACCATCCGTGCCTTACCCCGACTGGCCACCAGGTGTCACTGCCGCTTTAGGGGAAACCGTCCGTGCCTTACCCCGACTGGCCACCAGGTGTCACTGCCGCTCTAGGGGAAACCGTCCGTGCCTTACCCCGACTGGCCACCAGGTGTCACTACCGCTCTAGGGGAAACCGTCCGTGCCTTACGCCGACTGGCCACCAGGTGTCACTGCCGCTCTAGGATAAACCGTCCGTGCCTTACCCCGACTGGCCACCAGGTGTCACTGCAGCTTTAGGGGAAACCGTCCGTGCCTTACCCCGACTGGCCACCAGGTGTCACTGCCGCTCTAGGGGAAACCGTCCGTGCCTTATCCAGACTGGCCACCAGGTGTCACTGCAGCTTTAGGGGAAACCGACTGGCCACCAGGTGTCACTGCCGCTCGAGGGGAAACCGTCCGTGCCTTACCCCTACTGGCCGCCAGGTGTCACTGCAGCTTTAGGGGAAACCGTCCGTGCCTTACCCCGATTGGCCACCAGGTGTCACTGCAGCTTTAGGGGAAACCGTCCGTGCCTTACCATGACTGGCCACCAGGTGTCACTGCCGCTCCAGGGGAAACCGTCCGTGCCTTACCCCGACTGGCCACCAGGTGTCACTGCCGCTCTAGGGGAAACCGTCCGTGCCTTACCCCGACTGGCCACCAGGTGTCACTGCCGCTTAAGGGGAAACCGTCCGTGCCTTACCCCGACTGGCCACCAAGTGTCACTGCCGCTTTAGGGGAAACCGTCCGTGCCTTACCCCGACTGGCCACCAGGTGTCACTGCCGCTCTAGGGGAAACCGTCCGTGCCTTACCCCGACTGGCCACCAGGTGTCACTGCCGCTCCAGGGGAAACCGTCCGTGCCTTACCCCGACTGGCCACCAGGTGTCACTGCAGCTCTAGGGGAAACCGTCCGTGCCTTACCCTGACTGGCCACCAGGTGTCACTGCCGCTCTAGGGGAAACCGTCCGTGCCTTACCCAGACTGGCCACCAGGTGTCACTGCAGCTTTAGGGGAAACCGTCCGTGCCTTACACCGACTGGCCACCAGGTGTCACTGCCGCTCTAGGGGAAACCGTCCATGCCTTACCCCGACTGGCCACCAGGTGTCACTGCCACTCTAGCGGAAACCGTCCGTGCCTTACCCCGACTGGCCACCAGGTGTCACTGCCGCTCTAGGGGAAACCGTCCGTGCCTTACCCCGACTGGCCACAAGGTGTCACTGCAGCTCTAGGGGAAACTGTCCGTGCCTTACCCCAACTGGCCGCCAGGTGTCACTGCCGTTCTAGGGGAAACCGTCCGTGCCTTATCCCGACTGGCCACCAGGTGTCACTGCAGCTCTAGGGGAAACCGTCCGTGCCTTTCCCCGACTGGCCGCCAGGTGTCACTGCAGCTTTAGGGGAAAAAGTCCGTGCCTTACCGCGATTGGCCACCAGGTGTCACTGCAGCTTTAGGGGAAACCGTCCGTGCCTTACACCAACTGGCCACCAGGTGTCACTGCCGCTCTAGGGGAAACCGTCCGTGCCTTACCCCGACCGGCCTCCAGGTGTCACTGCAGCTCTAGGGGAAACCGTACGTGCCTTACCCCGACTGGCCACCAGGTGTCACTGCAGCTTTAGGGGAAACCGTCCGTGCCTTACCCCGACTGGCCACCAGGTGTCACTGCAGCTTTAGGGGAAAATGTCCGTGCCTTACCCCGACTGGCCACCAGGTGTCACTGCCGCTCTAGGGGAAACCGTCCGTGCCTTACCCCGACTGGACACCAGGTGTCACTGCAGCTTTAGGGGAAACCGTCCGTGCCTTACCCCGACTGGCCACCAGGTGTCACTGCCGCTCTACGGGAAACCGTCCGTGCCTTACCCCGACTGGCCACCAGATGTCACTGTCGCTCTAGGGGAAACGGTCCGTGCCTGACCCCGACTGGCCATCATGTGTCACTGCCGCTCTAGGGGGAACCGTCCGTGCCTTACCCCGACTGGCCACCAGGTGTCACTGCCGCTTTAGGGGAAAACGTCCGTGCCTTACCCCGACTGGCCACCAGGTGTCACTGCCGCTCTAGGGGAAACCGTCCGTGCCTTACCCCGACTGGCCACCAGGTGTCACTGCAGCTCTAGGGGAAACCGTCCGTGCCTTACCCCGACTGGCCGCCAGGTGTCACTGCCGCTCTAGGGGAAACCGTCCGTGCCTTACCCCGACTGGCCACCAGGTGTCACTGCAGCTCTAGGGGAAACCGTCCGTGCCTTACCCCAACTGGCCGCCAGGTGTCACTGCCGTTCTAGGGGAAACCGTCCGTGCCTTATCCCGACTGGCCACCAGGTGTCACTGCAGCTCTAGGGGAAACCGTCCGTGCCTTACCCCGACTAGCCGCCAGGTGTCACTGCAGCTTTAGGGGAAACCGTCCGTGCCTTACCCCTATTGGCCAGCAGGTGTCACTGCAGCTTTAGGGGAAAACGTCCGTGCCTTACCCCAACTGGCCGCCAGGTGTCACTGCCGCTCTAGGGGAAACCGTCCGTGCCTTACCCCGACTGGCCACCAGGTGTCACTGCAGCTCTAGGGGAAACCGTCCGTGCCTTACCCCGACTGGCCACCAGGTGTCACTGCAGCTTTAGGGGAAACCGTCCGTGCCTTACCCCGACTGGACACCAGGTGTCACTGCAGCTTTAGGGGAAACCGTCCGTGCCTTACCCCGACTGGCCACCAGGTGTCACTGCCGCTCTACGGAAAACCGTCCGTGCCTTACCCCAACTGGCCACCAGGTGTCACTGCCGCTCTAGGGGAAACCATCCGTGCCTTAACCCGACTGGCCACCAGGTGTCACTGCCGCTTTAGGGGAAACCGTCCGTGCCTTACCCCGACTGGCCACCAGGTGTCACTGCCTCTCTATGGGAAACCGTCCGTGCCTTACCTCGACTGGCCACCAGGTGTCACTGCCGCTCTAGGGGAAACCGTCCGTGCCTTACCCCGACTGGCCACCAGGTGTCACTGCCGCTCTAGGATAAACCGTCCGTGCCTTACCCCGACTGGCCACCAGGTGTCACTGCAGCTTTAGGGGAAACCGTCCGTGCCTTACCCCGACTGGCCACCAGGTGTCACTGCCGCTCTAGGGGAAACCGTCCGTGCCTTACCCAGACTGGCCACCAGGTGTCACTGCAGCTTTAGGGGAAACCCTCCGTGCCTTACCCCGACTGGCCGCCAGGTGTCACTGCAGCTCTAGGGTAAACCGTCCGTGCCTTACCCCGACTGGCCACCAGGTGTCACTGCGGTCTAGGGGAAACCGTCCGTGCCTTACCCCGACTGGCCACCAGGTGTCACTGTCGCTCTAGGGGAAACCGTCCGTGCCTTACCCCGACTGGCCATCAGGTGTCACTGCCGCTCTAGGGGGAACCGTCCGTGCCTTACCCCGACTGGCCACCAGGTGTCACTGCCGCTCTAGGGGAAACCGTCCGTGCCTTACCCCGACTGGCCACCAGGTGTCACTGCCGCTCTAGGGGGAACCGTCCGTGCCTTACCCCGACTGGCCACCAGGTGTCACTGCCGCTCGAGGGGAAACCGTCCGTGCCTTACCCCGACTGGCCTCCAGGTGTCACTGCAGCTCTAGGGGAAACCGTACGTGCCTTACCCCGACTGGCCACCAGGTGTCACTGCAGCTTTAGGGGAAACCGTCCGTGCCTTACCCCGACTGGCCACCAGGTGTCACTGCAGCTTTAGGGGAAAATGTCCGTGCCTTACCCCGACTGGCCACCAGGTGTCACTGCCGCTCTAGGGGAAACCGTCCGTGCCTTACCCCGACTGGACACCAGGTGTCACTGCAGCTTTAGGGGAAACCGTCCGTGCCTTACCCCGACTGGCCACCAGGTGTCACTGCCGCTCTACGGGAAACCGTCCGTGCCTTACCCCGACTGGCCACCAGATGTCACTGTCGCTCTAGGGGAAACGGTCCGTGCCTTACCCCGACTGGCCATCATGTGTCACAGCCGCTCTAGGGGGAACCGTCCGTGCCTTACCCCGACTGGCCACCAGGTGTCACTGCCGCTCTAGGGGAAAACGTCCGTGCCTTACCCCGACTGGCCACCAGGTGTCACTGCCGCTCTAGGGGAAACCGTCCGTGCCTTACCCCGACTGGCCACCAGGTGTCACTGCAGCTCTAGGGGAAACCGTCCGTGCCTTACCCCGACTGGCCGCCAGGTGTCACTGCCGCTCTAGGGGAAACCGTCCGTGCCTTACCCCAACTGGCCGCCAGGTGTCACTGCCGTTCTAGGGGAAACCGTCCGTGCCTTATCCCGACTGGCCACCAGGTGTCACTGCAGCTCTAGGGGAAACCGTCCGTGCCTTACCCCGACTAGCCGCCAGGTGTCACTGCAGCTTTAGGGGAAACCGTCCGTGCCTTACCCCGATTGGCCAGCAGGTGTCACTGCAGCTTTAGGGGAAACCGTCCGTGCCTTACCCCAACTGGCCGCCAGGTGTCACTGCCGCTCTAGGGGAAACCGTCCGTGCCTTACCCCGACTGGACACCAGGTGTCACTGCAGCTTTAGGGGAAACCGTCCGTGCCTTACCCCGACTGGCCACGAGGTGTCACTGCCGCTCTACGGAAAACCGTCCGTGCCTTACCCCGACTGGCCACCAGGTGTCACTGCCGCTCTAGGGGAAACCATCCGTGCCTTACCCCGACTGGCCACCAGGTGTCACTGCCGCTTTAGGGGAAACCGTCCGTGCCTTACCCCGACTGGCCACCAGGTGTCACTGCCGCTCTAGGGGAAACCGTCCGTGCCTTACCCCGACTGGCCACCAGGTGTCACTGCCGCTCTAGGGGAAACCGTCCGTGCCTTACCCCGACTGGCCACCAGGTGTCACTGCCGCTCTAGGATAAACCGTCCGTGCCTTACCCCGACTGGCCACCAGGTGTCACTGCAGCTTTAGGGGAAACCGTCCGTGCCTTACCCCGACTGGCCAGCAGGTGTCACTGCAGCTTTAGGGGAAACCGTCCGTGCCTTACCCAGACTGGCCACCAGGTGTCACTGCAGCTTTAGGGGAAACCCTCCGTTCCTTACCCCGACTGGCCACCAGGTGTCACTGCAGTTCTAGGGGAAACCGTCCGTGCCTTAACCCGACTGGCCACCAGGTGTCACTGCCGCTCTAGGGGAAACCGTCCGTGCCTTACCCCGACTGGCCACCAGGTGTCACTGCAGCTTTAGGGGAAACCGTCCGTGCCTTACCCCGACTGGCCGCCAGGTGTCACTGCCGCTCTACGGAAAACCCTCCGTGCCTTACCCCGACTGGCCACCAGGTGTCACTGCCGCTCTAGGGGAAACCATCCGTGCCTTACCCCGACTGGCCACCAGGTGTCCGCCTGCCGCTTTAGGGGAAACCGTCCGTGCCTTACCCCGACTGGCCACCAGGTGTCACTGCCGCTCTAGGGGAAACCGAACGTGCCTTACCCCGACTGGCCACCAGGTGTCACTGCCGCTCTAGGGGGAAACCGTCCGTGCCTTACCCCGACTGGACACCAGGTGTCACTGCCGCTCTACGGGAAACCGTCCGTGCCTTACCCCGACTGGCCACCAGATGTCACTGTCGCTCTAGGGGAAACGGTCCGTGCCTTACCCCGACTGGCCATCATGTGTCACTGCCGCTCTAGGGGGAACCGTCCGTGCCTTACCCCGACTGGCCACCAGGTGTCACTGCCGCTCTAGGGGAAAACGTCCGTGCCTTACCCCGACTGGCCACCAGGTGTCACTGCCGCTCTAGGGGAAACCGTCCGTGCCTTACCCCGACTGGCCACCAGGTGTCACTGCAGCTCTAGGGGAAACCGTCCGTGCCTTACCCCAACTGGCCGCCAGGTGTCACTGCCGTTCTAGGGGAAACCGTCCGTGCCTTATCCCGACTGGCCACCAGGTGTCACTGCAGCTCTAGGGGAAACCGTCCGTGCCTTACCCCGACTAGCCGCCAGGTGTCACTGCAGCTTTAGGGGAAACCGTCCGTGCCTTACCCCGATTGGCCAGCAGGTGTCACTGCAGCTTTAGGGGAAACCGTCCGTGCCTTACCCCAACTGGCCGCCAGGTGTCACTGCCGCTCTAGGGGAAACCGTCCGTGCCTTACCCCGACTGGCCACCAGGTGTCACTGCAGCTCTAGGGGAAACCGTCCGTGCCTTACCCCGACTGGCCACCAGGTGTCACTGCAGCTTTAGGGGAAACCGTCCGTGCCTTACCCCGACTGGACACCAGGTGTCACTGCAGCTTTAGGGGAAACCGTCCGTGCCTTACCCCGACTGGCCACCAGGTGTCACTGCCGCTCTACGGAAAACCGTCCGTGCCTTACCCCGACTGGCCACCAGGTGTCACTGCCGCTTTAGGGGAAACCGTCCGTGCCTTACCCCGACTGGCCACCAGGTGTCACTGCCGCTCTAGGGGAAACCGTCCGTGCCTTACCCCGACTGGCCACCAGGTGTCACTGCCGCTCTAGGGAAACCGTCCGTGCCTTACCCCGACTGGACACCAGGTGTCACTGCCGCTCTAGGATAAACCGTCCGTGCCTTACCGCGACTGGCCACCAGGTGTCACTGCAGCTTTAGGGGAAACCATCCGTGCCTTACCCCGACTGGCCACCAGGTGTCACTGCCGCTCTAGGGGAAACCGTCCGTGCCTTACCCAGACTGGCCACCAGGTGTCACTGCAGCTTTAGGGGAAACCCTCCGTGCCTTACCCCGACTGGCCACCAGGTGTCACTGCAGCTCTAGGGGAAACCGTCCGTGCCTTACCCCGACTGGCCAGCAGGTGTCACTGCAGCTTTAGGGGAAACCGTCCGTGCCTTACCCCGACTGGCCACCAGGTCTCACTGCGGCTCTAGGAGAAACCGTCCGTGCCTTACCCCAACTGGCCACCAGGTGTCACTGCAGTTCTAGGGGAAACCGTCCGTGCCTTACCCCGACTGGCCACCAGGTGTCACTGCCGCTCTAGGGGAAACCGTCCGTGCCTTACCCCGACTGGCCACCAGGTGTCACTGCCGCTCTAGGGGAAACCGTCCGTGCCTTACCCCTACTGGCCGCCAGGTGTCACTGCCGTTCTAGGGGAAACCGTCCGTGCCTTATCCCGACTGGCCGCCAGGTGTCACTGCAGCTTTAGGGGAAACCGTCCGTGCCTTACCCCGACTGGCCACCAGGTGTCACTGCAGCTTTAGGGGAAGCCGTCCGTGCCTTACCCCGACTGGCCACCAGGTGTCACTGCAGCTTTAGGGGAAACCGTCCGTGCCTTACCCCGACTGGCCACCAGGTGTCACTGCCGCTCTAGGGGAAACCGTCCGTGCCTTACCCCGACTGGCCATCAGGTGTCACTGCCGCTCTAGGGGAAACCGTCCGTGCCTTACCCCGACTGGCCACCAGGTGTCACTGCCGCTCTAGGGAAACCGTCCGTGCCTTACCCCGACTGGCCACCAGGTGTCACTGCAGCTGTAGGGGAAACCGTCCGTGCCTTACACCAACTGGCCACCAGGTGTCACTGCAGCTCTAGGTGAAACCGTCCGTGCCTTACCCCGATTGGCCACCAGGTGTCACTGCAGCTTTAGGGGAAACCGTCCGTGCGTTACCCCGACTGGCCGCCAGGTGTCACTGCAGCTTTAGGGGAAACCGTCCGTGCCTTACCCCGATTGGCCACCAGGTGTCACTGCAGCTTTAGGGGAACCGTCCGTGCCTTACCCCAACTGGCCACCAGGTGTCACTGCCGCTCTAGGGGAAACCGTCCGTGCCTTACCCCGACTGGCCACCAGGTGTCACTGCAGCTCTAGGGGAAACCGTCCGTGCCTTACCCCGACTGGCCACCAGGTGTCACTGCACCTTTAGGGGAAACCGTCCGTGCCTTACCCCGACTGGCCACCCAGGTGTCACTGCAGCTTTAGGGGGAAATGTCCGTGCCTTACCCCGACTGGCCACCAGGTGTCACTGCTGCTCTAGGGGAAACCGTCCGTGCCTTACCCCGACTGGACACCAGGTGTCACTGCAGCTTTAGGGCAAACCGTCCGTGCCTTACCCCGACTGGCCACCAGGTGTCACTGCAGTTCTAGGGGAAACCGTCCGTGCCTTACCCCGACTGGCCACCAGGTGTCACTGCCGCTCTAGGGGAAACCGTCCGTGCCTTACCCAGACTGGCCACCAGGTGTCACTGCAGCTTTAGGGGAAACCCTCCGTGCCTTACCCCGACTGGCCACCAGCTGTCACTGCAGCTCTAGGGGAAACCGTCCGTGCCTTACCCCGACTGGCCAGCAGGTGTCACTGCAGCTTTAGGGGAAACCGTCCGTGCCTTACCCCGACTGGCCACCAGGTGTCACTGCGGCTCTAGGTGAAACCGTCCGTCCTTACCCCAACTGGCCACCAGGTGTCACTGCAGTTCTAGGGGAAACCGTCCGTGCCTTACCCCGACGGGCCACCAGGTGTCACTGCGGTCTAGGGGAAACCGTCCGTGCCTTACCCCGACTGGCCACCAGGTGTCACTGCCGCTCTAGGGGAAACCGTCCGTGCCTTACCCCGACTGGCCACCTGGTGTCACTGCCGCTCTTGGGGAAACCGTCCGTGCCTTACCCCGACTGGCCACCAGGTGTCACTACCGCTCTAGGGGAAACCGTCCGTGCCTTACCCCGACTGGCCACCAGGTGTCACTGCAGCTTTAGGGGAAACCGTCCGTGCCTTACCCCGACTGGCCACCAGGTGTCACTGCCGCTCTAGGGGAAACCGTCCGTGCCTAACCCCGACTGGCCACCAGGTGTCACTGCAGCTTTAGGGGAAACCCTCCGTGCCTTACCCCGACTGGCCACCAGGTGTCACTGCAGCTCTAGGGGAAACCGTCCGTGCCTTACCCCGATTGGCCACCAGGTGTCACTGCAGCTTTAGGGGAAACCGTCCGTGCCTTACACCAACTGGCCACGAGGTGTCACTGCCGCTCTAGGGGAAACCGTCCGTGCCTTACCCCGACTGGCCACCAGGTGTCACTGCAGCTCTAGGGGAAACCGTCCGTGCCTTACCCCGACTGGCCACCAGGTGTCACTGCAGCTTTAGGGGAAACCGTCCGTGTCTTACCCCGACTGGCCACCAGGTGTCACTGCAGCTTTAGGGGAAAATGTCCGTGCCTTACCCCGACTGGCCACCAGGTGTCACTGCCGCTCTAGGGGAAACCGTCCGTGCCTTACCCCGACTGGACACCAGGTGTCACTGCAGCTTTAGGGGAAACCGTCCGTGCCTTACCCCGACTGGCCACCAGGTGTCACTGCCGCTCTACGGGAAACCGTCCGTGCCTTACCCCGACTGGCCACCAGATGTCACTGTCGCTCTAGGGGAAACCGTCAGTGCCTTACCCCGACTGGCCATCAGGTGTCACTGCCGCTCTAGGGGGAACCGCCCGTGCCTTACCCCGACTGGCCACCAGGTCTCACTGCCGCTCTACGGGAAAACGTCCGTGCCTTACCCCGACTGGCCACCAGATGTCACTGTCGCTCTAGGGGAAACCGTCCGTGCCTTCCCCGACTGGCCATCAGGTGTCACTGCCGCTCTAGGGGGAACCGTCCGTGCCTTACCCCGACTGGCCACAAGGTGTCACTGCAGCTCTAGGGGAAACTGTCCGTGCCTTACCCCAACTGGCCACCAGGTGTCACTGCCGCTCTAGGGGAAACCGTCCGTGCCTTACCCCGACTGGCCACCAGGTGTCACTGCAGCTTTAGGGGAAACCGTCCGTGCCTTACCCCGACTGGACACCAGGTGTCACTGCAGCTTTAGGGGAAACCGTCCGTGCCTTACCCCGACTGGCCACCAGGTGTCACTGCCGCTCTACGGAAAACCGTCCGTGCCTTACCCCGACTGGCCACCAGGTGTCACTGCCGCTCTAGGGGAAACCGTCCGTGCCTTACCCCGACTGGCCTCCAGGTGTCACTGCAGCTCTAGGGGAAACCGTACGTGCCTTACCCCGACTGGCCAGCAGGTGTCACTGCAGCTTTAGGGGAAACCGTCCGTGCCTTACCCCGACTGGCCACCAGGTGTCACTGCAGCTTTAGGGGAAAATGTCCGTGCCTTACCCCGACTGGCCACCAGGTGTCACTGCCGCTCTAGGGGAAACCGTCCGTGCCTTACCCCAACTGGCCACCAGGTGTCACTGCCGCTCTAGGGGAAACCGTCCGTGCCTTACCCCGACTGGCCACCAGGTGTCACTGCCGCTCTAGGGGAAACCGTCCGTGCCTTACCCCGACTGGCCGCCAGGTGTCACTGCCGTTCTAGAGGAAACCGTCCGTGCCTTATCCCGACTGGCCGCCAGGTGTCACTGCAGCTTTAGGGGAAACCGTCCGTGCCTTACCCCGACTGGCCACCAGGTGTCACTGCAGCTTTAGGGGAAGCCGTCCGTGCCTTACCCCGACTGGCCACCAGGTGTCACTGCAGTTCTAGGGGAAACCGTCCGTGCCTTACCCCGACTGGCCACCAGGTGTCACTGCCGCTCTAGGGGAAACCGTCCGTGCCTTACCCAGACTGGCCACCAGCTGTCACTGCAGCTCTAGGGGAAACCGTCCGTGCCTTACCCCGACTGGCCAGCAGGTGTCACTGCAGCTTTAGGGAAAACCGTCCGTGCCTTACCCCGACTGGCCACCAGGTGTCACTGCGGCTCTAGGTGAAACCGTCCGTCCTTACCCCAACTGGCCACCAGGTGTCACTGCAGTTCTAGGGGAAACTGTCCGTGCCTTACCCCGACGGGCCACCAGGTGTCACTGCGGTCTAGGGGAAACCGTCCGTGCCTTCCCCCAACTGGCCACCAGGTGTCACTGTCGCTCTAGGGGAAACCGTCCGTGCCTTACCCCGACCGGCCATCAGGTGTCACTGCCGCTCTAGGGGGAACCGTCCGTGCCTTACCCCGACTGGCCAACAGGTGTCACTGCCGCTCTAGGGGAAACCGTCCGTGCCTTACCCCGACTGGCCACCAGGTGTCACTGCCGCTCTAGGGGAAACCGTCCGTGCCTTACCCCGACTGGCCACCTGGTGTCACTGCCGCTCTTGGGGAAACCGTCCGTGCCTTACCCCGACTGGCCACCAGGTGTCACTGCCGCTCTAGGGGGAAACCGTCCGTGCCTTACCCCGACTGGCCACCAGGTGTCACTGCAGCTTTAGGGGAAACCGTCCGTGCCTTACCCCGACTGGCCACCAGGTGTCACTGCCGCTCTAGGGGAAACCGTCCGTGCCTAACCCCGACTGGCCACCAGGTGTCACTGCAGCTTTAGGGGAAACCCTCCGTGCCTTACCCCGACTGACCACCAGGTGTCATGGCAGCTCTAGGGGAAACCGTCCGTGCCTTACCCCGATTGGCCACCAGGTGTCACTGCAGCTTTAGGGGAAACCGTCCGTGCCTTACACCAACTGGCCACCAGGTGTCACTGCCGCTCTAGGGGAAACCGTCCGTGCCTTACCCCGACTGGCCACCAGGTGTCACTGCCGCTCTAGGGGAAACCGTCCGTGCCTTACCCCGACTGGCCACCAGGTGTCACTGCAGCTTTAGGGGAAAATGTCCGTGCCTTACCCCGACTGGCCACCAGGTGTCACTGCCGCTCTAGGGGAAACCGTCCGTGCCTTACCCCGACTGGACACCAGGTGTCACTGCAGCTTTAGGGGAAACCGTCCGTGCCTTACCCCGACTGGCCACCAGGTGTCACTGCCGCTCTACGGGAAACCGTCCGTGCCTTACCCCGACTGGCCACCAGATGTCACTGTCGCTCTAGGGGAAACCGTCCGTGCCTTACCCCGACTGGCCATCAGGTGTCACTGCCGCTCTAGGGGGAACCGTCCGTGCCTTACCCCGACTGGCCACCAGGTGTCACTGCTGCTCTACGGGAAACCGTCCGTGCCTTACCCCGACTGGCCACCAGGTGTCACTGCCGCTTTAGGGGAAACCGTCCGTGCCTTACTCCGACTGGCCACCAGGTGTCACTGCAGCTCTAGGGGAAACTGTCCGTGCCTTACCCCGACTGGCCGCCAGGTGTCACTGCCCCTCTAGGGGAAACCGTCCGTGCCTTACCCCGACTGGCCACCAGGTGTCACTGCAGCTCTAGGGGAAACCGTCCGAGCCTTACCCCAACTGGCCGCCAGGTGTCACTGCCGCTCTAGGGGAAACCGTCCGTGCCTTACCCCGACTGGCCACCAGGTGTCACTGCAGCTCTAGGGGAAACCGTCCGTGCCTTACCCCGACTGGCCACCAGGTGTCACTGCAGCTTTAGGGGAAACCGTCCGTGCCTTACCCCGACTGGACTCCAGGTGTCACTGCAGCTTTAGGGGAAACCGTCCGTGCCTTACCCCGACTGGCCACCAGGTGTCACTGCCGCTCTACGGAAAACCGTCCGTGCCTTACCCCAACTGGCCACCAGGTGTCACTGCCGCTCTAGGGGAAACCGTCCGTGCCTTACCCCGACTGGCCACCAGGTGTCACTGCAGCTCTAGGGGAAACCGTCCGTGCCTTACCCCGACTGGCCACCAGGTGTCACTGCAGCTTTAGGGGAAACCGTCCGTGCCTTACCCCGACTGGCCCACAGGTGTCACTGCAGCTTTAGGGGAAAATGTCCGTGCCTTACCCCGACTGGCCACCAGGTGTCACTGCTGCTCTAGGGGAAACCGTCCGTGCCTTACCCCGACTGGACACCAGGTGTCACTGCAGCTTTAGGGGAAACCGTCCGTGCCTTACCCCGACTGGCCACCAGGTGTCACTGCAGTTCTAGGGGAAACCGTCCGTGCCTTACCCCGACTGGCCACCAGGTGTCACTGCCGCTCTAGGGGAAACCGTCCGTGCCTTACCCAGACTGGCCACCAGGTGTCACTGCAGCTTTAGGGGAAACCCTCCGTGCCTTACCCCGACTGGCCACCAGCTGTCACTGCAGCTCTAGGGGAAACCGTCCGTGCCTTACCCCGACTGGCCAGCAGGTGTCACTGAAGCTTTAGGGGAAACCGTCCGTGCCTTACCCCGACTGGCCACCAGGTGTCACTGCCGCTCTAGGTGAAAACGTCCGTGCCTTACCCCAACTGGCCACCAGGTGTCACTGCAGTTGTAGGGGAAACCGTCCGTGCCTTACCCCGACGGGCCACCAGGTGTCACTGCGGTCTAGGGGAAACCGTCCGTGCCTTCCCCCAACTGGCCACCAGGTGTCACTGTCGCTCTAGGGGAAACCGTCCGTGCCTTACCCCGACTGGCCATCAGGTGTCACTGCCGCTCTAGGGGGAACCGTCCGTGCCTTACCCCGACTGGCCACCAGGTGTCACTGCCGCTCTAGGGGAAACCGTCCGTGCCTTACCCCGACTGGCCACCAGGTGTCACTGCCGCTCTAGGGGAAACCGTCCGTGCCTTACCCCGACTGGCCACCTGGTGTCACTGCCGCTCTTGGGGAAACCGTCCGTGCCTTACCCCGACTGGCCACCAGGTGTCACTGCCGCTCTAGGGGAAACCGTCCGTGCCTTACCCCGACTGGCCGCCAGGTGTCACTGCAGCTTTAGGGGAAACCGTCCGTGCCTTACCCCGACTGGCCACCAGGTGTCACTGCCGCTCTAGGGGAAACCGTCCGTGCCTTACCCCGACTGGCCACCAGGTGTCACTGCAGCTTTAGGGGAAACCCTCCGTGCCTTACCCCGACTGGCCACCAGGTGTCACTGCAGCTCTAGGGGAAACCGTCCGTGCCTTACCCCGATTGGCCACCAGGTGTCACTGCAGCTTTAGGGGAAACCGTCCGTGCCTTACACCAACTGGCCACCAGGTGTCACTGCCGCTCTAGGGGAAACCGTCCGTGCCTTACCCCGACTGGCCACCAGGTGTCACTGCAGCTCTAGGGGAAAACATCCGTGCCTTACCCCGACTGGCCACCAGGTGTCACTGCAGCTTTAGGGGAAACCGTCCGTGCCTTACCCCGACTGGCCACCAGGTGTCACTGCAGCTTTAGGGGAAACCGTCCGTGCCTTACCCCGACTGGCCACCAGGTGTCACTGCAGCTTTAGGGGAAAATGTCCGTGCCTTACCCCGACTGGCCACCAGGTGTCACTGCCGCTCTAGGGGAAACCGTCCGTGCCTTACCCCGACTGGACACCAGGTGTCACTGCAGCTTTAGGGGAAACCGTCCGTGCCTTACCCCGACTGGCCACCAGGTGTCACTGCCGCTCTACGGGAAACCGTCCGTGCCTTACCCGGACTGGCCACCAGATGTCACTGTCGCTCTAGGGGAAACCGTCCGTGCCTTCCCCGACTGGCCATCAGGTGTCACTGCCGCTCTAGGGGGAACCGTCCGTGCCTTACCCCGACTGGCCACCAGGTGTCACTGCAGCTTTAGGGGAAACCGTCCGTGCCTTACCCCGACTGGCCACCAGGTGTCACTGCCGCTCTAGGGGAAAACGTCCGTGCCTTACCCCGACTGGCCACCAGGTGTCACTGCCGCTCTAGGGGAAACCCTCCGTGCCTTACCCCGACTGGCCACCAGGTGTCACTGCAGCTCTAGGGGAAACCGTCCGTCCCTTACCCCGACTGGCCGCCAGGTGTCACTGCCGCTCTAGGGGAAACCGTCCGTGCCTTACCCCGACTGGCCACCAGGTGTCACTGCAGCTCTAGGGGAAACCGTCCGAGCCTTACCCCAACTGGCCGCCAGGTGTCACTGCCGTTCTAGGGGATACCGTCCGTGCCTTATCCCGACTGGCCACCAGGTGTCACTGCAGCTCTAGGGGAAACCGTCCGTGCCTTACCCCGACTGGCCGCCAGGTGTCACTGCAGCTTTAGGGGAAACCGTCCGTGCCTTACCCCGATTGGCCAGCAGGTGTCACTGCAGCTTTAGGGGAAACCGTCCGTGCCTTACCCCAACTGGCCGCCAGGTGTCACTGCCGCTCTAGGGGAAACCGTCCGTGCCTTACCCCGACTGGCCACCAGGTGTCACTGCAGCTCTAGGGGAAACCGTCCGTGCCTTACCCCGACTGGCCACCAGGTGTCACTGCCGCTTTAGGGGAAACCGTCCGTGCCTTACCCCGACTGGACACCAGGTGTCACTGCAGCTTTAGGGGAAACCGTCCGTGCCTTACCCCGACTGGCCACCAGGTGTCACTCCAGCTTTAGGGGAAACCGTCCGTGCCTTACCCCGACTGGCCACCAGGTGTCACTGCAGCTTTAGGGGAAAATGTCCGTGCCTTACCCCGAGTGGCCACCAGGTGTCACTGCTGCTCTAGGGGAAACCGTCCGTGCCTTACCCCGACTGGCCACCAGGTGTCACTGCCGCTCTAGGGGAAACCGTCCGTGCCTTACCCCGACTGGCCACCAGGTGTCACTGCCGCTCTAGGGGAAACCGTCCGTGCCTTACCCCGACTGGACACCAGATGTCACTGCCGCTCTAGGATAAACCGTCCGTGCCTTACCCCAACTGGCCACCAGGTGTCACTGCAGCTTTAGGGGAAACCATCCGTGCCTTACCCCGACTGGCCACCAGGTGTCACTGCCGCTCTAGGGGAAACCGTCCGTGCCTTACCCAGACTGGCCACCAGGTGTCACTGCAGCTTTAGGGGAAACCCTCCGTGCTTTACCCCGACTGGCCACCAGGTGTCACTGCAGCTCTAGGGGAAACCGTCCGTGCCTTACCCCGACTGGCCACCAGGTGTCACTGCAGCTTTAGGGGAAACCGACTGGCCACCAGGTGTCACTGCCGCTCGAGGGGAAACCGTCCGTGCCTTACCCCGATTGGCCACCAGGTGTCACTGCAGCTTTAGGGGAAACCGTCCGTGCCTTACCCCGACTGGCCACCAGGTGTCACTGCCGCTCTAGGGGAAACCGTCCGTGCCTTACCCCGACTGGCCACCAGGTGTCACTGCAGCTCTAGGGAAACCGTCCGTGCCTTACCCCGACTGGCCACCAGGTGTCACTCCAGCTTTAGGGGAAACCGTCCGTGCCTTACCCCGACTGGCCACCAGGTGTCACTGCAGCTTTAGGGGAAAATGTCCGTGCCTTACCCCGAGTGGCCACCAGGTGTCACTGCTGCTCTAGGGGAAACCGTCCGTGCCTTACCCCGACTGGACACCAGGTGTCACTGCAGCTTTAGGGGAAACCGTCCGTGCCTTACCCCGACTGGCCACCAGGTGTCACTACCGCTCTACGGGAAACCGTCCGTGCCTACCCCAACTGGCCACCAGGTGTCACTGCCGCTCTAGGGGAAACCGTCCGTGCCTTACCCCGACTGGCCATCAGGTGTCACTGCCGCTCTAGGGGAAACTGTCCGTGCCTTACCCCGACTGGCCACCAGGTGTCACTGCCGCTCTAGGGGAAACCGTCCGTGCCTTACCCCGACTGGCCACCAGGTGTCACTGCAGCTCTAGGGGAAACCGTCCGTGCCTTACCCCAACTGGCCGCCAGGTGTCACTGCCGTTCTAGGGGAAACCGTCCGTGCCTTATCCTGACTGGCCACCAGGTGTCACTGCAGCTCTAGGTGAAACCGTCCGTGCCTTACCCCGATTGGCCACCAGGTGTCACTGCAGCTTTAGGGGAAACCGTCCGTGCGTTACCCCGACTGGCCGCCAGGTGTCACTGCAGCTTTAGGGGAAACCGTCCGTGCCTTACCCCGATTGGCCACCAGGTGTCACTGCAGCTTTAGGGGAAACCGTCCGTGCCTTACCCCAACTGGCCACCAGGTGTCACTGCCGCTATAGGGGAAACCGTCCGTGCCTTACCCCGACTGGCCACCAGGTGTCACTGCAGCTCTAGGGGAAACCGTCCGTGCCTTACCCCGACTGGCCACCAGGTGTCACTGCAGCTTTAGGGGAAACCGTCCGTGCCTTACCCCGACTGGCCACCAGGTGTCACTGCAGCTTTAGGGGAAAATGTCCGTGCCTTACCCCGACTGGCCACCAGGTGTCACTGCTGCTCTAGGGGAAACCGTCCGTGCCTTACCCCGACTGGCCACCAGGTGTCACTGCAGTTCTAGGGGAAACCGTCCGTGCCTTACCCCGACTGGCCACCAGGTGTCACTGCCGCTCTAGGGGAAACCGTCCGTGCCTTACCCAGACTGGCCACCAGGTGTCATTGCAGCTTTAGGGGAAACCCTCCGTGCCTTACCCCGACTGGCCACCAGCTGTCACTGCAGCTCTAGGGGAAACCGTCCGTGCCTTACCCCGACTGGCCAGCAGGTGTCACTGCAGCTTTAGGGGAAACCGTCCGTGCCTTACCCAGACTGGCCACCAGGTGTCACTGCAGCTTTAGGGGAAACCGTCCGTGCCTTACCCCGACTGGCCACCAGGTGTCACTGCCGCTCTACGGGAAACCGTCCGTGCCTTACCCCGACTGGCCACCAGATGTCACTGTCGCTCTAGGGGAAACGGTCCGTGCCTTACCCCGACTGGCCATCATGTGTCACAGCCGCTCTAGGGGGAACCGTCCGTGCCTTACCCCGACTGGCCACCAGGTGTCACTGCCGCTCTAGGGGAAAACGTCCGTGCCTTACCCCGACTGGCCACCAGGTGTCACTGCCGCTCTAGGGGAAACCGTCCGTGCCTTACCCCGACTGGCCACCAGGTGTCACTGCAGCTCTAGGGGAAACTGTCCGTGCCTTACCCCGACTGGCCGCCAGGTGTCACTGCCGCTCTAGGGGAAACCGTCCGTGCCTTACCCCAACTGGCCGCCAGGTGTCACTGCCGTTCTAGGGGAAACCGTCCGTGCCTTATCCCGACTGGCCACCAGGTGTCACTGCAGCTCTAGGGGAAACCGTCCGTGCCTTACCCCGACTAGCCGCCAGGTGTCACTGCAGCTTTAGGGGAAACCGTCCGTGCCTTACCCCGATTGGCCAGCAGGTGTCACTGCAGCTTTAGGGGAAACCGTCCGTGCCTTACCCCAACTGGCCGCCAGGTGTCACTGCCGCTCTAGGGGAAACCGTCCGTGCCTTACCCCGACTGGACACCAGGTGTCACTGCAGCTTTAGGGGAAACCGTCCGTGCCTTACCCCGACTGGCCACGAGGTGTCACTGCCGCTCTACGGAAAACCGTCCGTGCCTTACCCCGACTGGCCACCAGGTGTCACTGCCGCTCTAGGGGAAACCATCCGTGCCTTACCCCGACTGGCCACCAGGTGTCACTGCCGCTTTAGGGGAAACCGTCCGTGCCTTACCCCGACTGGCCACCAGGTGTCACTGCCGCTCTAGGGGAAACCGTCCGTGCCTTACCCCGACTGGCCACCAGGTGTCACTGCCGCTCTAGGGGAAACCGTCCGTGCCTTACCCCGACTGGCCACCAGGTGTCACTGCCGCTCTAGGATAAACCGTCCGTGCCTTACCCCGACTGGCCACCAGGTGTCACTGCAGCTTTAGGGGAAACCGTCCGTGCCTTACCCCGACTGGCCAGCAGGTGTCACTGCAGCTTTAGGGGAAACCGTCCGTGCCTTACCCAGACTGGCCACCAGGTGTCACTGCAGCTTTAGGGGAAACCCTCCGTTCCTTACCCCGACTGGCCACCAGGTTTCACTGCAGTTCTAGGGGAAACCGTCCGTGCCTTAACCCGACTGGCCACCAGGTGTCACTGCCGCTCTAGGGGAAACCGTCCGTGCCTTACCCCGACTGGCCACCAGGTGTCACTGCAGCTTTAGGGGAAACCGTCCGTGCCTTACCCCGACTGGCCGCCAGGTGTCACTGCCGCTCTACGGAAAACCCTCCGTGCCTTACCCCGACTGGCCACCAGGTGTCACTGCCGCTCTAGGGGAAACCATCCGTGCCTTACCCCGACTGGCCACCAGGTGTCACTGCCGCTTTAGGGGAAACCGTCCGTGCCTTACCCCGACTGGACACCAGGTGTCACTGCCGCTCTACGGGAAACCGTCCGTGCCTTACCCCGACTGGCCACCAGATGTCACTGTCGCTCTAGGGGAAACGGTCCGTGCCTTACCCCGACTGGCCATCATGTGTCACTGCCGCTCTAGGGGGAACCGTCCGTGCCTTACCCCGACTGGCCACCAGGTGTCACTGCCGCTCTAGGGGAAAACGTCCGTGCCTTACCCCGACTGGCCACCAGGTGTCACTGCCGCTCTAGGGGAAACCGTCCGTGCCTTACCCCGACTGGCCACCAGGTGTCACTGCAGCTCTAGGGGAAACCGTCCGTGCCTTACCCCAACTGGCCGCCAGGTGTCACTGCCGTTCTAGGGGAAACCGTCCGTGCCTTATCCCGACTGGCCACCAGGTGTCACTGCAGCTCTAGGGGAAACCGTCCGTGCCTTACCCCGACTAGCCGCCAGGTGTCACTGCAGCTTTAGGGGAAACCGTCCGTGCCTTACCCCGATTGGCCAGCAGGTGTCACTGCAGCTTTAGGGGAAACCGTCCGTGCCTTACCCCAACTGGCCGCCAGGTGTCACTGCCGCTCTAGGGGAAACCGTCCGTGCCTTACCCCGACTGGCCACCAGGTGTCACTGCAGCTCTAGGGGAAACCGTCCGTGCCTTACCCCGACTGGCCACCAGGTGTCACTGCAGCTTTAGGGGAAACCGTCCGTGCCTTACCCCGACTGGACACCAGGTGTCACTGCAGCTTTAGGGGAAACCGTCCGTGCCTTACCCCGACTGGCCAACAGGTGTCACTGCCGCTCTACGGAAAACCGTCCGTGCCTTACCCCGACTGGCCACCAGGTGTCACTGCCGCTTTAGGGGAAACCGTCCGTGCCTTACCCCGACTGGCCACCAGGTGTCACTGCCGCTCTAGGGGAAACCGTCCGTGCCTTACCCCGACTGGCCACCAGGTGTCACTGCCGCTCTAGGGGAAACCGTCCGTGCCTTACCCCGACTGGACACCAGGTGTCACTGCCGCTCTAGGATAAACCGTCCGTGCCTTACCGCGACTGGCCACCAGGTGTCACTGCAGCTTTAGGGGAAACCATCCGTGCCTTACCCCGACTGGCCACCAGGTGTCACTGCCGCTCTAGGGGAAACCGTCCGTGCCTTACCCAGACTGGCCACCAGGTGTCACTGCAGCTTTAGGGGAAACCCTCCGTGCCTTACCCCGACTGGCCACCAGGTGTCACTGCAGCTCTAGGGGAAACCGTCCGTGCCTTACCCCGACTGGCCAGCAGGTGTCACTGCAGCTTTAGGGGAAACCGTCCGTGCCTTACCCCGACTGGCCACCAGGTCTCACTGCGGCTCTAGGAGAAACCGTCCGTGCCTTACCCCAACTGGCCACCAGGTGTCACTGCAGTTCTAGGGGAAACCGTCCGTGCCTTACCCCGACTGGCCACCAGGTGTCACTGCCGCTCTAGGGGAAACCGTCCGTGCCTTACCCCGACTGGCCACCAGGTGTCACTGCCGCTTTAGGGGAAAATGTCCGTGCCTTACCCCGACTGGCCACCAGGTGTCACTGCCGCTCTAGGGGAAACCGTCCGTGCCTTATCCCGACTGGACACCAGGTGTCACTGCAGCTTTAGGGGAAACCGTCCGTGCCTTACCCCGACTGGCCACCAGGTGTCACTGCCGCTTTAGGGGAAGCCGTCCGTGCCTTACCCCGACTGGCCACCAGGTGTCACTGCAGCTTTAGGGGAAACCGTCCGTGCCTTACCCCGACTGGCCACCAGGTGTCACTGCCGCTCTAGGGGAAACCGTCCGTGCCTTACCCCGACTGGCCATCAGGTGTCACTGCCGCTCTAGGGGAAACCGTCCGTGCCTTACCCCGACTGGCCACCAGGTGTCACTGCCGCTCTAGGGGAAACCGTCCGTGCCTTACCCCGACTGGCCACCAGGTGTCACTGCAGCTGTAGGGGAAACCGTCCGTGCCTTACACCAACTGGCCACCAGGTGTCACTGCAGCTCTAGGTGAACCCGTCCGTGCCTTACCCCGATTGGCCACCAGGTGTCACTGCCGCTCTAGGGGAAACCATCCGTGCCTTAACCCGACTGGCCGCCAGGTGTCACTGCAGCTTTAGGGGAAACCGTCCGTGCCTTACCCCGACTGGCCACCAGGTGTCACTGCCGCTCTAGGGGGAACCGTCCGTGCCTTACCCCGACTGGCCACCAGGTGTCACTGCCGCTCTAGGGGAAAACGTCCGTGCCTTACCCCGACTGGCCACCAGGTGTCACTGCCGCTCTAGGGGAAACCGTCCGTGCCTTACCCCGACTGGCCACCAGGTGTCACTGCAGCTCTAGGGGAAACCGTCCGTGCCTTACCCCAACTGGCCGCCAGGTGTCACTGCCGTTCTAGGGGAAACCGTCCGTGCCTTATCCCGACTGGCCACCAGGTGTCACTGCAGCTCTAGGGGAAACCGTCCGTGCCTTACCCCGACTAGCCGCCAGGTGTCACTGCAGCTTTAGGGGAAACCGTCCGTGCCTTACCCCGATTGGCCAGCAGGTGTCACTGCAGCTTTAGGGGAAACCGTCCGTGCCTTACCCCAACTGGCCGCCAGGTGTCACTGCCGCTCTAGGGGAAACCGTCCGTGCCTTACCCCGACTGGCCACCAGGTGTCACTGCAGCTCTAGGGGAAACCGTCCGTGCCTTACCCCGACTGGCCACCAGGTGTCACTGCAGCTTTAGGGGAAACCGTCCGTGCCTTACCCCGACTGGACACCAGGTGTCACTGCAGCTTTAGGGGAAACCGTCCGTGCCTTACCCCGACTGGCCAACAGGTGTCACTGCCGCTCTACGGAAAACCGTCCGTGCCTTACCCCGACTGGCCACCAGGTGTCACTGCCGCTTTAGGGGAAACCGTCCGTGCCTTACCCCGACTGGCCACCAGGTGTCACTGCCGCTCTAGGGGAAACCGTCCGTGCCTTACCCCGACTGGCCACCAGGTGTCACTGCCGCTCTAGGGGAAACCGTCCGTGCCTTACCCCGACTGGACACCAGGTGTCACTGCCGCTCTAGGATAAACCGTCCGTGCCTTACCGCGACTGGCCACCAGGTGTCACTGCAGCTTTAGGGGAAACCATCCGTGCCTTACCCCGACTGGCCACCAGGTGTCACTGCCGCTCTAGGGGAAACCGTCCGTGCCTTACCCAGACTGGCCACCAGGTGTCACTGCAGCTTTAGGGGAAACCCTCCGTGCCTTACCCCGACTGGCCACCAGGTGTCACTGCAGCTCTAGGGGAAACCGTCCGTGCCTTACCCCGACTGGCCAGCAGGTGTCACTGCAGCTTTAGGGGAAACCGTCCGTGCCTTACCCCGACTGGCCACCAGGTCTCACTGCGGCTCTAGGAGAAACCGTCCGTGCCTTACCCCAACTGGCCACCAGGTGTCACTGCAGTTCTAGGGGAAACCGTCCGTGCCTTACCCCGACTGGCCACCAGGTGTCACTGCCGCTCTAGGGGAAACCGTCCGTGCCTTACCCCGACTGGCCACCAGGTGTCACTGCCGCTTTAGGGGAAAATGTCCGTGCCTTACCCCGACTGGCCACCAGGTGTCACTGCCGCTCTAGGGGAAACCGTCCGTGCCTTATCCCGACTGGACACCAGGTGTCACTGCAGCTTTAGGGGAAACCGTCCGTGCCTTACCCCGACTGGCCACCAGGTGTCACTGCCGCTTTAGGGGAAGCCGTCCGTGCCTTACCCCGACTGGCCACCAGGTGTCACTGCAGCTTTAGGGGAAACCGTCCGTGCCTTACCCCGACTGGCCACCAGGTGTCACTGCCGCTCTAGGGGAAACCGTCCGTGCCTTACCCCGACTGGCCATCAGGTGTCACTGCCGCTCTAGGGGAAACCGTCCGTGCCTTACCCCGACTGGCCACCAGGTGTCACTGCCGCTCTAGGGGAAACCGTCCGTGCCTTACCCCGACTGGCCACCAGGTGTCACTGCAGCTGTAGGGGAAACCGTCCGTGCCTTACACCAACTGGCCACCAGGTGTCACTGCAGCTCTAGGTGAACCCGTCCGTGCCTTACCCCGATTGGCCACCAGGTGTCACTGCCGCTCTAGGGGAAACCATCCGTGCCTTAACCCGACTGGCCGCCAGGTGTCACTGCAGCTTTAGGGGAAACCGTCCGTGCCTTACCCCGACTGGCCACCAGGTGTCACTGCCGCTCTAGGGGAAACCGTCCGTGCCTTACCCCGACTGGCCACCAGGTGTCACTGCAGCTTTAGGGGAAACCGTCCGTGCCTTACCCCGACTGGCCACCAGGTGTCACTGCCGCTCTAGGGGAAACCGTCCGTGCCTAACCCCGACTGGCCACCAGGTGTCACTGCAGCTTTAGGGGAAACCCTCCGTGCCTTACCCCGACTGACCACCAGGTGTCACTGCAGCTCTAGGGGAAACCGTCCGTGCCTTACCCCGATTGGCCACCAGGTGTCACTGCAGCTTTAGGGGAAACCGTCCGTGCCTTACACCAACTGGCCACCAGGTGTCACTGCCGCTCTAGGGGAAACCGTGCGTGCCTTACCCCGACTGGCCACCAGGTGTCACTGCCGCTCTAGGGGAAACCGTCCGTGCCTTACCCCGACTGGCCACCAGGTGTCACTGCAGCTTTAGGGGAAAATGTCCGTGCCTTACCCCGACTGGCCACCAGGTGTCACTGCCGCTCTAGGGGAAACCGTCCGTGCCTTACCCCGACTGGCCGCCAGGTGTCACTGCAGCTTTAGGGGAAACCGTCCGTGCCTTACCCCGACTGGCCACCAGGTGTCACTGCCGCTCTACGGGAAACCGTCCGTGCCTTACCCCGACTGGCCACCAGATGTCACTGTCGCTCTAGGGGAAACCGTCCGTGCCTTACCCCGACTGGCCATCAGGTGTCACTGCCGCTCTACGGGGAACCGTCCGTGCCTTACCCCGACTGGCCACCAGGTGTCACTGCTGCTCTACGGGAAACCGTCCGTGCCTTACCCCGACTGGCCACCAGGTGTCACTGCCGCTCTAGGGGAAACCGTCCGTGCCTTACTCCGACTGGCCACCAGGTGTCACTGCAGCTCTAGGGGAAACTGTCCGTGCCTTACCCCGACTGGCCGCCAGGTGTCACTGCCCCTCTACGGAAAACCGTCCGTGCCTTACCCCAACTGGCCACCAGGTGTCACTGCCGCTCTAGGGGAAACCATCCGTGCCTTAACCCGACTGGCCACCAGGTGTCACTGCCGCTTTAGGGGAAACCGTCCGTGCCTTACCCCGACTGGCCACCAGGTGTCACTGCCTCTCTATGGGAAACCGTCCGTGCCTTACCCCGACTGGCCACCAGGTGTCACTGCCGCTCTAGGGGAAACCGTCCGTGCCTTACCCCGACTGGCCACCAGGTGTCACTGCCGCTCTAGGATAAACCGTCCGTGCCTTACCCCGACTGGCCGCCAGGTGTCACTGCAGCTTTAGGGGAAACCGTCCGTGCCTTACCCCGACTGGCCACCAGGTGTCACTGCCGCTCTAGGGGAAACCGTCCGTGCCTTACCCAGACTGGCCACCAGGTGTCACTGCAGCTTTAGGGGAAACCCTCCGTGCCTTACCCCGACTGGCCGCCAGGTGTCACTGCAGCTCTAGGGTAAACCGTCCGTGCCTTACCCCGACTGGCCACCAGGTGTCACTGCGGTCTAGGGGAAACCGTCCGTGCCTTACCCCGACTGGCCACCAGGTGTCACTGTCGCTCTAGGGGAAACCGTCCGTGCCTTACCCCGACTGGCCATCAGGTGTCACTGCCGCTCTAGGGGGAACCGTCCGTGCCTTACCCCGACTGGCCACCAGGTGTCACTGCCGCTCTAGGGGAAACCGTCCGTGCCTTACCCCGACTGGCCACCAGGTGTCACTGCCGCTCTAGGGGGAACCGTCCGTGCCTTACCCCGACTGGCCACCAGGTGTCACTGCCGCTCGAGGGGAAACCGTCCGTGCCTTACCCCGACTGGCCTCCAGGTGTCACTGCAGCTCTAGGGGAAACCGTACGTGCCTTACCCCGACTGGCCACCAGGTGTCACTGCAGCTTTAGGGGAAACCGTCCGTGCCTTACCCCGACGGGCCACCAGGTGTCACTGCGGTCTAGGGGAAAATGTCCGTGCCTTACCCCGACTGGCCACCAGGTGTCACTGCCGCTCTAGGGGAAACCGTCCGTGCCTTACCCCGACTGGACACCAGGTGTCACTGCAGCTTTAGGGGAAACCGTCCGTGCCTTACCCCGACTGGCCACCAGGTGTCACTGCCGCTCTACGGGAAACCGTCCGTGCCTTACCCCGACTGGCCACCAGATGTCACTGTCGCTCTAGGGGAAACGGTCCGTGCCTTACCACGACTGGCCATCATGTGTCACTGCCGCTCTAGGGGGAACCGTCCGTGCCTTACCCCGACTGGCCACCAGGTGTCACTGCCGCTCTAGGGGAAAACGTCCGTGCCTTACCCCAACTGGCCGCCAGGTGTCACTGCCGTTCTAGGGGAAACCGTCCGTGCCTTATCCCGACTGGCCACCAGGTGTCACTGCAGCTCTAGGGGAAACCGTCCGTGCCTTACCCCGACTAGCCGCCAGGTGTCACTGCAGCTTTAGGGGAAACCGTCCGTGCCTTACCCCTATTGGCCAGCAGGTGTCACTGCAGCTTTAGGGGAAAACGTCCGTGCCTTACCCCAACTGGCCGCCAGGTGTCACTGCCGCTCTAGGGGAAACCGTCCGTGCCTTACCCCGACTGGCCACCAGGTGTCACTGCAGCTCTAGGGGAAACCGTCCGTGCCTTACCCCGACTGGCCACCAGGTGTCACTGCAGCTTTAGGGGAAACCGTCCGTGCCTTACCCCGACTGGACACCAGGTGTCACTGCAGCTTTAGGGGAAACCGTCCGTGCCTTACCCCGACTGGCCACCAGGTGTCACTGCCGCTCTACGGAAAACCGTCCGTGCCTTACCCCGACTGGCCACCAGGTGTCACTGCCGCTCTAGGGGAAACCATCCGTGCCTTAACCCGACTGGCCACCAGGTGTCACTGCCGCTTTAGGGGAAACCGTCCGTGCCTTACCCCGACTGGCCACCAGGTGTCACTGCCTCTCTATGGGAAACCGTCCGTGCCTTACCCCGACTGGCCACCAGGTGTCACTGCCGCTCTAGGGGAAACCGTCCGTGCCTTACCCCGACTGGCCACCAGGTGTCACTGCCGCTCTAGGATAAACCGTCCGTGCCTTACCCCGACTGGCCGCCAGGTGTCACTGCAGCTTTAGGGGAAACCGTCCGTGCCTTACCCCGACTGGCCACCAGGTGTCACTGCCGCTCTAGGGGAAACCGTCCGTGCCTTACCCAGACTGGCCACCAGGTGTCACTGCAGCTTTAGGGGAAACCCTCCGTGCCTTACCCCGACTGGCCGCCAGGTGTCACTGCAGCTCTAGGGTAAACCGTCCGTGCCTTACCCCGACTGGCCACCAGGTGTCACTGCGGTCTAGGGGAAACCGTCCGTGCCTTACCCCGACTGGCCACCAGGTGTCACTGTCGCTCTAGGGGAAACCGTCCGTGCCTTACCCCGACTGGCCATCAGGTGTCACTGCCGCTCTAGGGGGAACCGTCCGTGCCTTACCCCGACTGGCCACCAGGTGTCACTGCCGCTCTAGGGGAAACCGTCCGTGCCTTACCCCGACTGGCCACCAGGTGTCACTGCCGCTCTAGGGGGAACCGTCCGTGCCTTACCCCGACTGGCCACCAGGTGTCACTGCCGCTCGAGGGGAAACCATCCGTGCCTTACCCCGACTGGCCTCCAGGTGTCACTGCAGCTCTAGGGGAAACCGTACGTGCCTTACCCCGACTGGCCACCAGGTGTCACTGCAGCTTTAGGGGAAACCGTCCGTGCCTTACCCCGACTGGCCACCAGGTGTCACTGCAGCTTTAGGGGAAAATGTCCGTGCCTTACCCCGACTGGCCACCAGGTGTCACTGCCGCTCTAGGGGAAACCGTCCGTGCCTTACCCCGACTGGACACCAGGTGTCACTGCAGCTTTAGGGGAAACCGTCCGTGCCTTACCCCGACTGGCCACCAGGTGTCACTGCCGCTCTACGGGAAACCGTCCGTGCCTTACCCCGACTGGCCACCAGATGTCACTGTCGCTCTAGGGGAAACGGTCCGTGCCTTACCCCGACTGGCCATCATGTGTCACAGCCGCTCTAGGGGGAACCGTCCGTGCCTTACCCCGACTGGCCACCAGGTGTCACTGCCGCTCTAGGGGAAAACGTCCGTGCCTTACCCCGACTGGCCACCAGGTGTCACTGCCGCTCTAGGGGAAACCGTCCGTGCCTTACCCCGACTGGCCACCAGGTGTCACTGCAGCTCTAGGGGAAACCGTCCGTGCCTTACCCCGACTGGCCGCCAGGTGTCACTGCCGCTCTAGGGGAAACCGTCCGTGCCTTACCCCAACTGGCCGCCAGGTGTCACTGCCGTTCTAGGGGAAACCGTCCGTGCCTTATCCCGACTGGCCACCAGGTGTCACTGCAGCTCTAGGGGAAACCGTCCGTGCCTTACCCCGACTAGCCGCCAGGTGTCACTGCAGCTTTAGGGGAAACCGTCCGTGCCTTACCCCGATTAGCCAGCAGGTGTCACTGAAGCTTTAGGGGAAACCGTCCGTGCCTTACCCCAACTGGCCGCCAGGTGTCACTGCCGCTCTAGGGGAAACCGTCCGTGCCTTACCCCGACTGGACACCAGGTGTCACTGCAGCTTTAGGGGAAACCGTCCGTGCCTTACCCCGACTGGCCACGAGGTGTCACTGCCGCTCTACGGAAAACCGTCCGTGCCTTACCCCGACTGGCCACCAGGTGTCACTGCCGCTCTAGGGGAAACCATCCGTGCCTTACCCCGACTGGCCACCAGGTGTCACTGCCGCTTTAGGGGAAACCGTCCGTGCCTTACCCCGACTGGCCACCAGGTGTCACTGCCGCTCTAGGGGAAACCGTCCGTGCCTTACCCCGACTGGCCACCAGGTGTCACTGCCGCTCTAGGGGAAACCGTCCGTGCCTTACCCCGACTGGCCACCAGGTGTCACTGCCGCTCTAGGATAAACCGTCCGTGCCTTACCCCGACTGGCCACCAGGTGTCACTGCAGCTTTAGGGGAAACCGTCCGTGCCTTACCCCGACTGGCCAGCAGGTGTCACTGCAGCTTTAGGGGAAACCGTCCGTGCCTTACCCAGACTGGCCACCAGGTGTCACTGCAGCTTTAGGGGAAACCCTCCGTTCCTTACCCCGACTGGCCACCAGGTGTCACTGCAGTTCTAGGGGAAACCGTCCGTGCCTTAACCCGACTGGCCACCAGGTGTCACTGCCGCTCTAGGGGAAACCGTCCGTGCCTTACCCCGACTGGCCACCAGGTGTCACTGCAGCTTTAGGGGAAACCGTCCGTGCCTTACCCCGACTGGCCGCCAGGTGTCACTGCCGCTCTACGGAAAACCCTCCGTGCCTTACCCCGACTGGCCACCAGGTGTCACTGCCGCTCTAGGGGAAAGCATCCGTGCCTTACCCCGACTGGCCACCAGGTGTCACTGCCGCTTTAGGGGAAACCGTCCGTGCCTTACCCCGACTGGCCACCAGGTGTCACTGCCGCTCTAGGGGAAACCGAACGTGCCTTACCCCGACTGGCCACCAGGTGTCACTGCCGCTCTAGGGGAAACCGTCCGTGCCTTACCCCGACTGGACACCAGGTGTCACTGCCGCTCTACGGGAAACCGTCCGTGCCTTACCCCGACTGGCCACCAGATGTCACTGTCGCTCTAGGGCAAACGGTCCGTGCCTTACCCCGACTGGCCATCATGTGTCACTGCCGCTCTAGGGGGAACCGTCCGTGCCTTACCCCGACTGGCCACCAGGTGTCACTGCCGCTCTAGGGGAAAACGTCCGTGCCTTACCCCGACTGGCCACCAGGTGTCACTGCCGCTCTAGGGGAAACCGTCCGTGCCTTACCCCGACTGGCCACCAGGTGTCACTGCAGCTCTAGGGGAAACCGTCCGTGCCTTACCCCAACTGGCCGCCAGGTGTCACTGCCGTTCTAGGGGAAACCGTCCGTGCCTTATCCCGACTGGCCACCAGGTGTCACTGCAGCTCTAGGGGAAACCGTCCGTGCCTTACCCCGACTAGCCGCCAGGTGTCACTGCAGCTTTAGGGGAAACCGTCCGTGCCTTACCCCGATTGGCCAGCAGGTGTCACTGCAGCTTTAGGGGAAACCGTCCGTGCCTTACCCCAACTGGCCGCCAGGTGTCACTGCCGCTCTAGGGGAAACCGTCCGTGCCTTACCCCGACTGGCCACCAGGTGTCACTGCAGCTCTAGGGGAAACCGTCCGTGCCTTACCCCGACTGGCCACCAGGTGTCACTGCAGCTTTAGGGGAAACCGTCCGTGCCTTACCCCGACTGGACACCAGGTGTCACTGCAGCTTTAGGGGAAACCGTCCGTGCCTTACCCCGACTGGCCACCAGGTGTCACTGCCGCTCTACGGAAAACCGTCCGTGCCTTACCCCGACTGGCCACCAGGTGTCACTGCCGCTTTAGGGGAAACCGTCCGTGCCTTACCCCGACTGGCCACCAGGTGTCACTGCCGCTCTAGGGGAAACCGTCCGTGCCTTACCCCGACTGGCCACCAGGTGTCACTGCCGCTCTAGGGGAAACCGTCCGTGCCTTACCCCGACTGGACACCAGGTGTCACTGCCGCTCTAGGATAAACCGTCCGTGCCTTACCGCGACTGGCCACCAGGTGTCACTGCAGCTTTAGGGGAAACCATCCGTGCCTTACCCCGACTGGCCACCAGGTGTCACTGCCGCTCTAGGGGAAACCGTCCGTGCCTTACCCAGACTGGCCACCAGGTGTCACTGCAGCTTTAGGGGAAACCCTCCGTGCCTTACCCCTACTGGCCACCAGGTGTCACTGCAGCTCTAGGGGAAACCGTCCGTGCCTTACCCCGACTGGCCAGCAGGTGTCACTGCAGCTTTAGGGGAAACCGTCCGTGCCTTACCCCGACTGGCCACCAGGTCTCACTGCGGCTCTAGGAGAAACCGTCCGTGCCTTACCCCAACTGGCCACCAGGTGTCACTGCAGTTCTAGGGGAAACCGTCCGTGCCTTACCCCGACTGGCCACCAGGTGTCACTGCCGCTCTAGGGGAAACCGTCCGTGCCTTACCCCGACTGGCCACCAGGTGTCACTGCCGCTCTAGGGGAAACCGTCCGTGCCTTACCCCTACTGGCCGCCAGGTGTCACTGCCGTTCTAGGGGAAACCGTCCGTGCCTTATCCCGACTGGCCGCCAGGTGTCACTGCAGCTTTAGGGGAAACCGTCCGTGCCTTACCCCGACTGGCCACCAGGTGTCACTGCAGCTTTAGGGGAAGCCGTCCGTGCCTTACCCCGACTGGCCACCAGGTGTCACTGCAGCTTTAGGGGAAACCGTCCGTGCCTTACCCCGACTGGCCACCAGGTGTCACTGCCGCTCTAGGGGAAACCGTCCGTGCCTTACCCCGACTGGCCATCAGGTGTCACTGCCGCTCTAGGGGAAACCGTCCGTGCCTTACCCCGACTGGCCACCAGGTGTCACTGCCGCTCTAGGGGAAACCGTCCGTGCCTTACCCCGACTGGCCACCAGGTGTCACTGCAGCTGTAGGGGAAACCGTCCGTGCCTTACACCAACTGGCCACCAGGTGTCACTGCAGCTCTAGGTGAAACCGTCCGTGCCTTACCCCGATTGGCCACCAGGTGTCACTGCAGCTTTAGGGGAAACCGTCCGTGCGTTACCCCGACTGGCCGCCAGGTGTCACTGCAGCTTTAGGGGAAACCGTCCGTGCCTTACCCCGATTGGCCACCAGGTGTCACTGCAGCTTTAGGGGAAACCGTCCGTGCCTTACCCCAACTGGCCACCAGGTGTCACTGCCGCTCTAGGGGAAACCGTCCGTGCCTTACCCCGACTGGCCACCAGGTGTCACTGCAGCTCTAGGGGAAACCGTCCGTGCCTTACCCCGACTGGCCACCAGGTGTCACTGCAGCTTTAGGGGAAACCGTCCGTGCCTTACCCCGACTGGCCACCAGGTGTCACTGCAGCTTTAGGGGAAAATGTCCGTGCCTTACCCCGACTGGCCACCAGGTGTCACTGCTGCTCTAGGGGAAACCGTCCGTGCCTTACCCCGACTGGACACCAGGTGTCACTGCAGCTTTAGGGCAAACCGTCCGTGCCTTACCCCGACTGGCCACCAGGTGTCACTGCAGTTCTAGGGGAAACCGTCCGTGCCTTACCCCGACTGGCCACCAGGTGTCACTGCCGCTCTAGGGGAAACCGTCCGTGCCTTACCCAGACTGGCCACCAGGTGTCACTGCAGCTTTAGGGGAAACCCTCCGTGCCTTACCCCGACTGGCCACCAGCTGTCACTGCAGCTCTAGGGGAAACCGTCCGTGCCTTACCCCGACTGGCCAGCAGGTGTCACTGCAGCTTTAGGGGAAACCGTCCGTGCCTTACCCCGACTGGCCACCAGGTGTCACTGCGGCTCTAGGTGAAACCGTCCGTCCTTACCCCAACTGGCCACCAGGTGTCACTGCAGTTCTAGGGGAAACCGTCCGTGCCTTACCCCGACGGGCCACCAGGTGTCACTGCGGTCTAGGGGAAACCGTCCGTGCCTTACCCCGACTGGCCACCAGGTGTCACTGCCGCTCTAGGGGAAACCGTCCGTGCCTTACCCCGACTGGCCACCTGGTGTCACTGCCGCTCTTGGGGAAACCGTCCGTGCCTTACCCCGACTGGCCACCAGGTGTCACTGCCGCTCTAGGGGAAACCGTCCGTGCCTTACCCCGACTGGCCACCAGGTGTCACTGCAGCTTTAGGGGAAACCGTCCGTGCCTTACCCCGACTGGCCACCAGGTGTCACTGCCGCTCTAGGGGAAACCGTCCGCGCCTAACCCCGACTGGCCACCAGGTGTCACTGCAGCTTTAGGGGAAACCCTCCGTGCCTTACCCCGACTGGCCACCAGGTGTCACTGCAGCTCTAGGGGAAACCGTCCGTGCCTTACCCCGATTGGCCACCAGGTGTCACTGCAGCTTTAGGGGAAACCGTCCGTGCCTTACACCAACTGGCCACGAGGTGTCACTGCCGCTCTAGGGGAAACCGTCCGTGCCTTACCCCGACTGGCCACCAGGTGTCACTGCAGCTCTAGGGGAAACCGTCCGTGCCTTACCCCGACTGGCCACCAGGTGTCACTGCAGCTTTAGGGGAAACCGTCCGTGCCTTACCCCGACTGGCCACCAGGTGTCACTGCAGCTTTAGGGGAAAATGTCCGTGCCTTACCCCGACTGGCCACCAGGTGTCACTGCCGCTCTAGGGGAAACCGTCCGTGCCTTACCCCGACTGGACACCAGGTGTCACTGCAGCTTTAGGGGAAACCGTCCGTGCCTTACCCCGACTGGCCACCAGGTGTCACTGCCGCTCTACGGGAAACCGTCCGTGCCTTACCCCGACTGGCCACCAGATGTCACTGTCGCTCTAGGGGAAACCGTCAGTGCCTTACCCCGACTGGCCATCAGGTGTCACTGCCGCTCTAGGGGGAACCGCCCGTGCCTTACCCCGACTGGCCACCAGGTCTCACTGCCGCTCTACGGGAAAACGTCCGTGCCTTACCCCGACTGGCCACCAGATGTCACTGTCGCTCTAGGGGAAACCGTCCGTGCCTTCCCCGACTGGCCATCAGGTGTCACTGCCGCTCTAGGGGGAACCGTCCGTGCCTTACCCCGACTGGCCACAAGGTGTCACTGCAGCTCTAGGGGAAACTGTCCGTGCCTTACCCCAACTGGCCACCAGGTGTCACTGCCGCTCTAGGGGAAACCGTCCGTGCCTTACCCCGACTGGCCACCAGGTGTCACTGCAGCTTTAGGGGAAACCGTCCGTGCCTTACCCCGACTGGACACCAGGTGTCACTGCAGCTTTAGGGGAAACCGTCCGTGCCTTACCCCGACTGGCCACCAGGTGTCACTGCCGCTCTACGGAAAACCGTCCGTGCCTTACCCCGACTGGCCACCAGGTGTCACTGCCGCTCTAGGGGAAACCGTCCGTGCCTTACCCCGACTGGCCTCCAGGTGTCACTGCAGCTCTAGGGGAAACCGTACGTGCCTTACCCCGACTGGCCAGCAGGTGTCACTGCAGCTTTAGGGGAAACCGTCCGTGCCTTACCCCGACTGGCCACCAGGTGTCACTGCAGCTTTAGGGGAAAATGTCCGTGCCTTACCCCGACTGGCCACCAGGTGTCACTGCCGCTCTAGGGGAAACCGTCCGTGCCTTACCCCGACTGGCCACCAGGTGTCACTGCCGCTCTAGGGGAAACCGTCCGTGCCTTACCCCGACTGGCCACCAGGTGTCACTGCCGCTCTAGGGGAAACCGTCCGTGCCTTACCCCGACTGGCCGCCAGGTGTCACTGCCGTTCTAGGGGAAACCGTCCGTGCCTTATCCCGACTGGCCGCCAGGTGTCACTGCAGCTTTAGGGGAAACCGTCCGTGCCTTACCCCGACTGGCCACCAGGTGTCACTGCAGCTTTAGGGGAAGCCGTCCGTGCCTTACCCCGACTGGCCACCAGGTGTCACTGCAGTTCTAGGGGAAACCGTCCGTGCCTTACCCCGACTGGCCACCAGGTGTCACTGCCGCTCTAGGGGAAACCGTCCGTGCCTTACCCAGACTGGCCACCAGGTGTCACTGCAGCTTTAGGGGAAACCCTCCGTGCCTTACCCCGACTGGCCACCAGCTGTCACTGCAGCTCTAGGGGAAACCGTCCGTGCCTTACCCCGACTGGCCAGCAGGTGTCACCGCAGCTTTAGGGAAAACCGTCCGTGCCTTACCCCGACTGGCCACCAGGTGTCACTGCGGCTCTAGGTGAAACCGTCCGTCCTTACCCCAACTGGCCACCAGGTGTCACTGCAGTTCTAGGGGAAACCGTCCGTGCCTTACCCCGACGGGCCACCAGGTGTCACTGCGGTCTAGGGGAAACCGTCCGTGCCTTCCCCCAACTGGCCACCAGGTGTCACTGTCGCTCTAGGGGAAACCGTCCGTGCCTTACCCCGACCGGCCATCAGGTGTCACTGCCGCTCTAGGGGGAACCGTCCGTGCCTTACCCCGACTGGCCAACAGGTGTCACTGCCGCTCTAGGGGAAACCGTCCGTGCCTTACCCCGACTGGCCACCAGGTGTCACTGCCGCTCTAGGGGAAACCGTCCGTGCCTTACCCCGACTGGCCACCAGGTGTCACTGCAGCTTTAGGGGAAGCCGTCCGTGCCTTACCCCGACTGGCCACCAGGTGTCACTGCAGTTCTAGGGGAAACCGTCCGTGCCTTACCCCGACTGGCCACCAGGTGTCACTGCCGCTCTAGGGGAAACCGTCCGTGCCTTACCCAGACTGGCCACCAGGTGTCACTGCAGCTTTAGGGGAAACCCTCCGTGCCTTACCCCGACTGGCCACCAGCTGTCACTGCAGCTCTAGGGGAAACCGTCCGTGCCTTACCCCGACTGGCCAGCAGGTGTCACTGCAGCTTTAGGGGAAACCGTCCGTGCCTTACCCCGACTGGCCACCAGGTGTCACTGCAGCTTTAGGGGAAACCGTCCGTGCCTTACCCCGACTGGCCACCAGATGTCACTGTCGCTCTAGGGGAAACGGTCCGTGCCTTACCACGACTGGCCATCATGTGTCACTGCCGCTCTAGGGGGAACCGTCCGTGCCTTACCCCGACTGGCCACCAGGTGTCACTGCCGCTCTAGGGGAAAACGTCCGTGCCTTACCCCGACTGGCCACCAGGTGTCACTGCCGCTCTAGGGGAAACCGTCCGTGCCTTACCCCGACTGGCCACCAGGTGTCACTGCAGCTCTAGGGGAAACCGTCCGTGCCTTACCCCGACTGGCCGCCAGGTGTCACTGCCGCTCTAGGGGAAACCGTCCGTGCCTTACCCCGACTGGCCACCAGGTATCACTGCAGCTCTAGGGGAAACCGTCCGTGCCTTACCCCAACTGGCCGCCAGGTGTCACTGCCGTTCTAGGGGAAACCGTCCGTGCCTTATCCCGACTGGCCACCAGGTGTCACTGCAGCTCTAGGGGAAACCGTCCGTGCCATACCCCGACTAGCCGCCAGGTGTCACTGCAGCTTTAGGGGAAACCGTCCGTGCCTTACCCCGATTGGCCAGCAGGTGTCACTGCAGCTTTAGGGGAAACCGTCCGTGCCTTACCCCAACTGGCCGCCAGGTGTCACTGCCGCTCTAGGGGAAACCGTCCGTGCCTTACCCCGACTGGACACCAGGTGTCACTGCAGCTCTAGGGGAAACCGTCCGTGCCTTACCCCGACTGGCGACCAGGTGTCACTGCAGCTTTAGGGGAAACCGTCCGTGCCTTACCCCGACTGGACACCAGGTGTCACTGCAGCTTTAGGGGAAACCGTCCGTGCCTTACCCCGACTGGCCACGAGGTGTCACTGCCGCTCTACGGAAAACCGTCCGTGCCTTACCCCGACTGGCCACCAGGTGTCACTGCCGCTCTAGGGGAAACCATCCGTGCCTTACCCCGACTGGCCACCAGGTGTCACTGCCGCTTTAGGGGAAACCGTCCGTGCCTTACCCCGACTGGCCACCAGGTGTCACTGCCGCTCTAGGGGAAACCGTCCGTGCCTTACCCCGACTGGCCACCAGGTGTCACTGCCGCTCTAGGGGAAACCGTCCGTGCCTTACCCCGACTGGCCACCAGGTGTCACTGCAGCTTTAGGGGAAACCGTTCGTGCCTTACCCCGACTGGCCGCCAGGTGTCACTGCAGCTTTAGGGGAAACCGTCCGTGCCTTACCCCGACTGGACACCAGGTGTCACTGCAGCTTTAGGGGAAACCGTCCGTGCCTTACCCCGACTGGCCACCAGGTGTCACTGCCGCTCTACGGAAAACCCTCCGTGCCTTACCCCGACTGGCCACCAGGTGTCACTGCCGCTCTAGGGGAAACCATCCGTGCCTTACCCCGACTGGCCACCAGGTGTCACTGCCGCTTTAGGGGAAACCGTCCGTGCCTTACCCCGACTGGCCACCAGGTGTCACTGCCGCTCTAGGGGAAACCGAACGTGCCTTACCCCGACTGGCCACCAGGTGTCACTGCCGCTCTAGGGGAAACCGTCCGTGCCTTACCCCGACTGGACACCAGGTGTCACTGCCGCTCTACGGGAAACCGTCCGTGCCTTACCCCGACTGGCCACCAGATGTCACTGTCGCTCTAGGGGAAACGGTCCGTGCCTTACCCCGACTGGCCATCATGTGTCACTGCCGCTCTAGGGGGAACCGTCCGTGCCTTACCCCGACTGGCCACCAGGTGTCACTGCCGCTCTAGGGGAAAACGTCCGTGCCTTACCCCGACTGGCCACTAGGTGTCACTGCCGCTCTAGGGGAAACCGTCCGTGCCTTACCCCGACTGGCCACCAGGTGTCACTGCAGCTCTAGGGGAAACCGTCCGTGCCTTACCCCGACTGGCCGCCAGGTGTCACTGCCGCTCTAGGGGAAACCGTCCGTGCCTTACCCCGACTGGCCACCAGGTGTCACTGCAGCTCTAGGGGAAACCGTCCGTGCCTTACCCCAACTGGCCGCCAGGTGTCACTGCCGTTCTAGGGGAAACCGTCCGTGCCTTATCCCGACTGGCCACCAGGTGTCACTGCAGCTCTAGGGGAAACCGTCCGTGCCTTACCCCGACTAGCCGCCAGGTGTCACTGCAGCTTTAGGGGAAACCGTCCGTGCCTTACCCCGATTGGCCAGCAGGTGTCACTGCAGCTTTAGGGGAAACCGTCCGTGCCTTACCCCGACTGGCCACCAGGTGTCACTGCAGCTCTAGGGGAAACCGTCCGTGCCTTACCCCAACTGGCCGCCAGGTGTCACTGCCGTTCTAGGGGAAACCGTCCGTGCCTTATCCTGACTGGCCACCAGGTGTCACTGCAGCTCTAGGTGAAACCGTCCGTGCCTTACCCCGATTGGCCACCAGGTGTCACTGCAGCTTTAGGGGAAACCGTCCGTGCGTTACCCCGACTGGCCGCCAGGTGTCACTGCAGCTTTAGGGGAAACCGTCCGTGCCTTACCCCGATTGGCCACCAGGTGTCACTGCAGCTTTAGGGGAAACCGTCCGTGCCTTACCCCAACTGGCCACCAGGTGTCACTGCCGCTATAGGGGAAACCGTCCGTGCCTTACCCCGACTGGCCACCAGGTGTCACTGCAGCTCTAGGGGAAACCGTCCGTGCCTTACCCCGACTGGCCACCAGGTGTCACTGCAGCTTTAGGGGAAACCGTCCGTGCCTTACCCCGACTGGCCACCAGGTGTCACTGCAGCTTTAGGGGAAAATGTCCGTGCCTTACCCCGACTGGCCACCAGGTGTCACTGCCGCTCTAGGGGAAACCGTCCGTGCCTTACCACGACTGGCCACCAGGTGTCACTGCAGCTCTAGGGGAAACCGTCCGTGCCTTACCCCGACTGGCCACCAGGTGTCACTGCAGCTTTAGGGGAAACCGTCCGTGCCTTACCCCGACTGGACACCAGGTGTCACTGCAGCTTTAGGGGAAACCGTCCGTGCCTTACCCCGACTGGCCACCAGGTGTCACTGCCGCTCTACGGAAAACCGTCCGTGCCTTACCCCGACTGGCCACCAGGTGTCACTGCCGCTCTAGGGGAAACCATCCGTGCCTTAACCCGACTGGCCACCAGGTGTCACTGCCGCTTTAGGGGAAACCGTCCGTGCCTTACCCCGACTGGCCACCAGGTGTCACTGCCTCTCTATGGGAAACCGTCCGTGCCTTACCCCGACTGGCCACCAGGTGTCACTGCCGCTCTAGGGGAAACCGTCCGTGCCTTACCCCGACTGGCCACCAGGTGTCACTGCCGCTCTAGGATAAACCGTCCGTGCCTTACCCCGACTGGCCACCAGGTGTCACTGCAGCTTTAGGGGAAACCGTCCGTGCCTTACCCCGACTGGCCACCAGGTGTCACTGCCGCTCTAGGGGAAACCGTCCGTGCCTTACCCAGACTGGCCACCAGGTGTCACTGCAGCTTTAGGGGAAACCCTCCGTGCCTTACCCCGACTGGCCGCCAGGTGTCACTGCAGCTCTAGGGTAAACCGTCCGTGCCTTACCCCGACTGGCCACCAGGTGTCACTGCGGTCTAGGGGAAACCGTCCGTGCCTTACCCCGACTGGCCACCAGGTGTCACTGTCGCTCTAGGGGAAACCGTCCGTGCCTTACCCCGACTGGCCATCAGGTGTCACTGCCGCTCTAGGGGGAACCGTCCGTGCCTTACCCCGACTGGCCACCAGGTGTCACTGCCGCTCTAGGGGAAACCGTCCGTGCCTTACCCCGACTGGCCACCAGGTGTCACTGCCGCTCTAGGGGGAACCGTCCGTGCCTTACCCCGACTGGCCACCAGGTGTCACTGCCGCTCGAGGGGAAACCGTCCGTGCCTTACCCCGACTGGCCTCCAGGTGTCACTGCAGCTCTAGGGGAAACCGTACGTGCCTTACCCCGACTGGCCACCAGGTGTCACTGCAGCTTTAGGGGAAACCGTCCGTGCCTTACCCCGACTGGCCACCAGGTGTCACTGCAGCTTTAGGGGAAAATGTCCGTGCCTTACCCCGACTGGCCACCAGGTGTCACTGCCGCTCTAGGGGAAACCGTCCGTGCCTTACCCCGACTGGACACCAGGTGTCACTGCAGCTTTAGGGGAAACCGTCCGTGCCTTACCCCGACTGGCCACCAGGTGTCACTGCCGCTCTACGGGAAACCGTCCGTGCCTTACCCCGACTGGCCACCAGATGTCACTGTCGCTCTAGGGGAAACGGTCCGTGCCTTACCACGACTGGCCATCATGTGTCACTGCCGCTCTAGGGGGAACCGTCCGTGCCTTACCCCGACTGGCCACCAGGTGTCACTGCCGCTCTAGGGGAAAACGTCCGTGCCTTACCCCGACTGGCCACCAGGTGTCACTGCCGCTCTAGGGGAAACCGTCCGTGCCTTACCCCGACTGGCCACCAGGTGTCACTGCAGCTCTAGGGGAAACCGTCCGTGCCTTACCCCGACTGGCCGCCAGGTGTCACTGCCGCTCTAGGGGAAACCGTCCGTGCCTTACCCCGACTGGCCACCAGGTGTCACTGCAGCTCTAGGGGAAACCGTCCGTGCCTTACCCCAACTGGCCACCAGGTGTCACTGCCGTTCTAGGGGAAACCGTCCGTGCCTTATCCCGACTGGCCACCAGGTGTCACTGCAGCTCTAGGGGAAACCGTCCGTGCCTTACCCCGACTAGCCGCCAGGTGTCACTGCAGCTTTAGGGGAAACCGTCCGTGCCTTACCCCGATTGGCCAGCAGGTGTCACTGCAGCTTTAGGGGAAACCGTCCGTGCCTTACCCCAACTGGCCGCCAGGTGTCACTGCCGCTCTAGGGGAAACCGTCCGTGCCTTACCCCGACTGGACACCAGGTGTCACTGCAGCTCTAGGGGAAACCGTCCGTGCCTTACCCCGACTAGCCGCCAGGTGTCACTGCAGCTTTAGGGGAAACCGTCCGTGCCTTACCCCTATTGGCCAGCAGGTGTCACTGCAGCTTTAGGGGAAACCGTCCGTGCCTTACCCCGACTGGCCACGAGGTGTCACTGCCGCTCTAGGGGAAACCGTCCGTGCCTTACTCCGACTGGCCACCAGGTGTCACTGCAGCTCTAGGGGAAACTGTCCGTGCCTTACCCCGACTGGCCGCCAGGTGTCACTGCCCCTCTAGGGGAAACCGTCCGTGCCTTACCCCGACTGGCCACCAGGTGTCACTGCAGCTCTAGGGGAAACCGTCCGAGCCTTACCCCAACTGGCCGCCAGGTGTCACTGCCGCTCTAGGGGAAACCGTCCGTGCCTTACCCCGACTGGCCACCAGGTGTCACTGCAGCTCTAGGGGAAACCGTCCGTGCCTTACCCCGACTGGCCACCAGGTGTCACTGCAGCTTTAGGGGAAACCGTCCGTGCCTTACCCCGACTGGACTCCAGGTGTCACTGCAGCTTTAGGGGAAACCGTCCGTGCCTTACCCCGACTGGCCACCAGGTGTCACTGCCGCTCTACGGAAAACCGTCCGTGCCTTACCCCAACTGGCCACCAGGTGTCACTGCCGCTCTAGGGGAAACCGTCCGTGCCTTACCCCGACTGGCCACCAGGTGTCACTGCAGCTCTAGGGGAAACCGTCCGTGCCTTACCCCGACTGGCCACCAGGTGTCACTGCAGCTTTAGGGGAAACCGTCCGTGCCTTACCCCGACTGGCCCACAGGTGTCACTGCAGCTTTAGGGGAAAATGTCCGTGCCTTACCCCGACTGGCCACCAGGTGTCACTGCCGCTCTAGGGGAAACCGTCCGTGCCTTACCCCGACTGGACACCAGGTGTCACTGCAGCTTTAGGGGAAACCGTCCGTGCCTTACCCCGACTGGCCACCAGGTGTCACTGCAGTTCTAGGGGAAACCGTCCGTGCCTTACCCCGACTGGCCACCAGGTGTCACTGCCGCTCTAGGGGAAACCGTCCGTGCCTTACCCAGACTGGCCACCAGGTGTCACTGCAGCTTTAGGGGAAACCCTCCGTGCCTTACCCCGACTGGCCACCAGCTGTCACTGCAGCTCTAGGGGAAACCGTCCGTGCCTTACCCCGACTGGCCAGCAGGTGTCACTGAAGCTTTAGGGGAAACCGTCCGTGCCTTACCCCGACTGGCCACCAGGTGTCACTGCCGCTCTAGGTGAAAACGTCCGTGCCTTACCCCAACTGGCCACCAGGTGTCACTGCAGTTGTAGGGGAAACCGTCCGTGCCTTACCCCGACGGGCCACCAGGTGTCACTGCGGTCTAGGGGAAACCGTCCGTGCCTTCCCCCAACTGGCCACCAGGTGTCACTGTCGCTCTAGGGGAAACCGTCCGTGCCTTACCCCGACTGGCCATCAGGTGTCACTGCCGCTCTAGGGGGAACCGTCCGTGCCTTACCCCGACTGGCCACCAGGTGTCACTGCCGCTCTAGGGGAAACCGTCCGTGCCTTACCCCGACTGGCCACCAGGTGTCACTGCAGCTTTAGGGGAAACCCTCCGTGCCTTACCCCGACTGGCCACCAGGTGTCACTGCAGCTCTAGGGGAAACCGTCCGTGCCTTACCCCGATTGGCCACCAGGTGTCACTGCAGCTTTAGGGGAAACCGTCCGTGCCTTACACCAACTGGCCACCAGGTGTCACTGCCGCTCTAGGGGAAACCGTCCGTGCCTTACCCCGACTGGCCACCAGGTGTCACTGCAGCTCTAGGGGAAAACATCCGTGCCTTACCCCGACTGGCCACCAGGTGTCACTGCAGCTTTAGGGGAAACCGTCCGTGCCTTACCCCGACTGGCCACCAGGTGTCACTGCAGCTTTAGGGGAAACCGTCCGTGCCTTACCCCGACTGGCCACCAGGTGTCACTGCAGCTTTAGGGGAAAATGTCCGTGCCTTACCCCGACTGGCCACCAGGTGTCACTGCCGCTCTAGGGGAAACCGTCCGTGCCTTACCCCGACTGGACACCAGGTGTCACTGCAGCTTTAGGGGAAACCGTCCGTGCCTTACCCCGACTGGCCACCAGGTGTCACTGCCGCTCTACGGGAAACCGTCCGTGCCTTACCCGGACTGGCCACCAGATGTCACTGTCGCTCTAGGGGAAACCGTCCGTGCCTTCCCCGACTGGCCATCAGGTGTCACTGCCGCTCTAGGGGGAACCGTCCGTGCCTTACCCCGACTGGCCACCAGGTGTCACTGCAGCTTTAGGGGAAACCGTCCGTGCCTTACCCCGACTGGCCACCAGGTGTCACTGCCGCTCTAGGGGAAAACGTCCGTGCCTTACCCCGACTGGCCACCAGGTGTCACTGCCGCTCTAGGGGAAACCCTCCGTGCCTTACCCCGACTGGCCACCAGGTGTCACTGCAGCTCTAGGGGAAACCGTCCGTCCCTTACCCCGACTGGCCGCCAGGTGTCACTGCCGCTCTAGGGGAAACCGTCCGTGCCTTACCCCGACTGGCCACCAGGTGTCACTGCAGCTCTAGGGGAAACCGTCCGAGCCTTACCCCAACTGGCCGCCAGGTGTCACTGCCGTTCTAGGGGATACCGTCCGTGCCTTATCCCGACTGGCCACCAGGTGTCACTGCAGCTCTAGGGGAAACCGTCCGTGCCTTACCCCGACTGGCCGCCAGGTGTCACTGCAGCTTTAGGGGAAACCGTCCGTGCCTTACCCCGATTGGCCAGCAGGTGTCACTGCAGCTTTAGGGGAAACCGTCCGTGCCTTACCCCAACTGGCCGCCAGGTGTCACTGCCGCTCTAGGGGAAACCGTCCGTGCCTTACCCCGACTGGCCACCAGGTGTCACTGCAGCTCTAGGGGAAACCGTCCGTGCCTTACCCCGACTGGCCACCAGGTGTCACTGCCGCTTTAGGGGAAACCGTCCGTGCCTTACCCCGACTGGACACCAGGTGTCACTGCAGCTTTAGGGGAAACCGTCCGTGCCTTACCCCGACTGGCCACCAGGTGTCACTCCAGCTTTAGGGGAAACCGTCCGTGCCTTACCCCGACTGGCCACCAGGTGTCACTGCAGCTTTAGGGGAAAATGTCCGTGCCTTACCCCGAGTGGCCACCAGGTGTCACTGCTGCTCTAGGGGAAACCGTCCGTGCCTTACCCCGACTGGCCACCAGGTGTCACTGCCGCTCTAGGGGAAACCGTCCGTGCCTTACCCCGACTGGCCACCAGGTGTCACTGCCGCTCTAGTGGAAACCGTCCGTGCCTTACCCCGACTGGACACCAGATGTCACTGCCGCTCTAGGATAAACCGTCCGTGCCTTACCCCAACTGGCCACCAGGTGTCACTGCAGCTTTAGGGGAAACCATCCGTGCCTTACCCCGACTGGCCACCAGGTGTCACTGCCGCTCTAGGGGAAACCGTCCGTGCCTTACCCAGACTGGCCACCAGGTGTCACTGCAGCTTTAGGGGAAACCCTCCGTGCTTTACCCCGACTGGCCACCAGGTGTCACTGCAGCTCTAGGGGAAACCGTCCGTGCCTTACCCCGACTGGCCACCAGGTGTCACTGCAGCTTTAGGGGAAACCGACTGGCCACCAGGTGTCACTGCCGCTCGAGGGGATACCGTCCGTGCCTTACCCCGATTGGCCACCAGGTGTCACTGCAGCTTTAGGGGAAACCGTCCGTGCCTTACCCCGACTGGCCACCAGGTGTCACTGCCGCTCTAGGGGAAACCGTCCGTGCCTTACCCCGACTGGACACCAGGTGTCACTGCAGCTCTAGGGAAACCGTCCGTGCCTTACCCCGACTGGCCACCAGGTGTCACTCCAGCTTTAGGGGAAACCGTCCGTGCCTTACCCCGACTGGCCACCAGGTGTCACTGCAGCTTTAGGGGAAAATGTCCGTGCCTTACCCCGAGTGGCCACCAGGTGTCACTGCTGCTCTAGGGGAAACCGTCCGTGCCTTACCCCGACTGGACACCAGGTGTCACTGCAGCTTTAGGGGAAACCGTCCGTGCCTTACCCCGACTGGCCACCAGGTGTCACTACCGCTCTACGGGAAACCGTCCGTGCCTACCCCAACTGGCCACCAGGTGTCACTGCCGCTCTAGGGGAAACCGTCCGTGCCTTACCCCGACTGGCCATCAGGTGTCACTGCCGCTCTAGGGGAAACTGTCCGTGCCTTACCCCGACTGGCCACCAGGTGTCACTGCCGCTCTAGGGGAAACCGTCCGTGCCTTACCCCGACTGGCCACCAGGTGTCACTGCAGCTCTAGGGGAAACCGTCCGTGCCTTACCCCAACTGGCCGCCAGGTGTCACTGCCGTTCTAGGGGAAACCGTCCGTGCCTTATCCTGACTGGCCACCAGGTGTCACTGCAGCTCTAGGTGAAACCGTCCGTGCCTTACCCCGATTGGCCACCAGGTGTCACTGCAGCTTTAGGGGAAACCGTCCGTGCGTTACCCCGACTGGCCGCCAGGTGTCACTGCAGCTTTAGGGGAAACCGTCCGTGCCTTACCCCGATTGGCCACCAGGTGTCACTGCAGCTTTAGGGGAAACCGTCCGTGCCTTACCCCAACTGGCCACCAGGTGTCACTGCCGCTATAGGGGAAACCGTCCGTGCCTTACCCCGACTGGCCACCAGGTGTCACTGCAGCTCTAGGGGAAACCGTCCGTGCCTTACCCCGACTGGCCACCAGGTGTCACTGCAGCTTTAGGGGAAACCGTCCGTGCCTTACCCCGACTGGCCACCAGGTGTCACTGCAGCTTTAGGGGAAAATGTCCGTGCCTTACCCCGACTGGCCACCAGGTGTCACTGCTGCTCTAGGGGAAACCGTCCGTGCCTTACCCCGACTGGCCACCAGGTGTCACTGCAGTTCTAGGGGAAACCGTCCGTGCCTTACCCCGACTGGCCACCAGGTGTCACTGCCGCTCTAGGGGAAACCGTCCGTGCCTTACCCAGACTGGCCACCAGGTGTCATTGCAGCTTTAGGGGAAACCCTCCGTGCCTTACCCCGACTGGCCACCAGCTGTCACTGCAGCTCTAGGGGAAACCGTCCGTGCCTTACCCCGACTGGCCACCAGGTGTCACTGCAGCTTTAGGGGAAACCGTCCGTGCCTTACCCAGACTGGCCACCAGGTGTCACTGCAGCTTTAGGGGAAACCGTCCGTGCCTTACCCCGACTGGCCACCAGGTGTCACTGCCGCTCTAGGGGAAACCGTCCGTGCCTTACCCCGACTGGCCACCAGGTGTCACTGCCGCTCTAGGCGAAACCGTCCGTGCCTTACCCCGACTGGCCACCAGGTGTCACTGCCGCTCTAGGGGAAACCGTCCGTGCCTTACCCCGACTGGCCACCAGGTGTCACTGCCGCTCTAGGGGAAACCGTCCGTGCCTTACCCCTATTGGCCGCCAGGTGTCACTGCCGTTCTAGGGGAAACCGTCCGTGTCTTATCCCGACTGGCCGCCAGGTGTCACTGCAGCTTTAGGGGAAACCGTCCGCGCCTTACCCCGACCGGCCACCAGGTGTCACTGCAGCTTTAGGGGAAGCCGTCCGTGCCTTACCCCGACTGGCCACCAGGTGTCACTGCAGCTTTAGGGGAAACCGTCCGTGCCTTACCCCGACTGGCCACCAGGTGTCACTGCCGCTCTAGGGGAAACCGTCCGTGCCTTACCCCTACTGGCCGCCAGGTGTCACTGCCGTTCTAGGGGAAACCGTCCGTGTCTTATCCCGACTGGCCGCCAGGTGTCACTGCAGCTTTAGGGGAAACCGTCCGTGCCTTACCCCGACTGGCCACCAGGTGTCACTGCAGCTTTAGGGGAAGCCGTCCGTGCCTTACCCCGACTGGCCACCAGGTGTCACTGCAGCTTTAGGGGAAACCGTCCGTGCCTTACCCCGACTGGCCACCAGGTGTCACTGCCGCTCTAGGGGAAACCGTCCGTGCCTTACCCCGACTGGCCATCAGGTGTCACTGCCGCTCTAGGGGAAACCGTCCGTGCCTTACCCCGACTGGCCACCAGGTGTCACTGCCGCTCTAGGGGAAACCGTCCGTGCCTTACCCCGACTGGCCACCAGGTGTCACTGCAGCTCTGGGGGAAACCGTCCGTGCCTTACCCCAACTGGCCGCAAGGTGTCACTGCCGTTCTAGGGGAAACCGTCCGTGCCTTATCCTGACTGGCCACCAGGTGTCACTGCAGCTCTAGGGGAAACCGTCCGTGCCTTACCCCGACTGGCCACCAGGTGTCACTGCAGCTTTAGGGGAAACCGACTGGCCACCAGGTGTCACTGCCGCTCGAGGGGAAACCGTCCGTGCCTTACCCCGACTGTCCGCCAGGTGTCACTGCAGCTTTAGGGGAAGCCGTCCGTGCCTTACCCCGATTGGCCACCAGGTGTCACTGCAGCTTTAGGGGAAACCGTCCGTGCCTTACCCCGACTGGCCACCAGGTGTCACTGCCGCTCTAGGGGAAACCGTCCGTGCCTTACCCCGACTGGCCACCAGGTGTCACTGCAGCTCTCGGGGAAACCGTCCGTGCCTTACCCCGACTGGCCACCAGGTGTCACTGCAGCTTTAGGGGAAAATGTCCGTGCCTTACCCCGACTGGCCACCAGGTGTCACTGCTGCTCTAGGGGAAACCGTCCGTGCCTTACCCCGACTGGACACCACGTGTCACTGCAGCTTTAGGGCAAACCGTCCGTGCCTTACCCCGACTGGCCACCAGGTGTCACTGCAGTTCTAGGGGAAACCGTCCGTGCCTTACCCCGACTGGCCACCAGGTGTCACTGCCGCTCTAGGGGAAACCGTCCGTGCCTTACCCAGACTGGCCACCAGGTGTCACTGCAGCTTTAGGGGAAACCCTCCGTGCCTTACCCCGACTGGCCACCAGCTGTCACTGCAGCTCTAGGGGAAACCGTCCGTGCCTTACCCCGACTGGCCAGCAGGTGTCACTGCAGCTTTAGGGGAAACCGTCCGTGCCTTACCCCGACTGGCCACCAGGTGTCACTGCGGCTCTAGGTGAAACCGTCCGTCCTTACCCCAACTGGCCACCAGGTGTCACTGCAGTTCTAGGGGAAACCGTCCGTGCCTTACCCCGACGGGCCACCAGGTGTCACTGCGGTCTAGGGGAAACCGTCCGTGCCTTCCCCCAACTGGCCACCAGGTGTCACTGTCGCTCTAGGGGAAACCGTCCGTGCCTTACCCCGACCGGCCATCAGGTGTCACTGCCGCTCTAGGGGGAACCGTCCGTGCCTTACCCCGACTGGCCAACAGGTGTCACTGCCGCTCTAGGGGAAACCGTCCGTGCCTTACCCCGATTGGCCAGCAGGTGTCACTGCAGCTTTAGGGGAAACCGTCCGTGCCTTACCCCAACTGGCCGCCAGGTGTCACTGCCGCTCTAGGGGAAACCGTCCGTGCCTTACCCCGACTGGACACCAGGTGTCACTGCAGCTCTAGGGGAAACCGTCCGTGCCTTACCCCGACTAGCCGCCAGGTGTCACTGCAGCTTTAGGGGAAACCGTCCGTGCCTTACCCCTATTGGCCAGCAGGTGTCACTGCAGCTTTAGGGGAAACCGTCCGTGCCTTACCCCGACTGGCCACGAGGTGTCACTGCCGCTCTAGGGGAAACCGTCCGTGCCTTACTCCGACTGGCCACCAGGTGTCACTGCAGCTCTAGGGGAAACTGTCCGTGCCTTACCCCGACTGGCCGCCAGGTGTCACTGCCCCTCTAGGGGAAACCGTCCGTGCCTTACCCCGACTGGCCACCAGGTGTCACTGCAGCTCTAGGGGAAACCGTCCGAGCCTTACCCCAACTGGCCGCCAGGTGTCACTGCCGCTCTAGGGGAAACCGTCCGTGCCTTACCCCGACTGGCCACCAGGTGTCACTGCAGCTCTAGGGGAAACCGTCCGTGCCTTACCCCGACTGGCCACCAGGTGTCACTGCAGCTTTAGGGGAAACCGTCCGTGCCTTACCCCGACTGGACTCCAGGTGTCACTGCAGCTTTAGGGGAAACCGTCCGTGCCTTACCCCGACTGGCCACCAGGTGTCACTGCCGCTCTACGGAAAACCGTCCGTGCCTTACCCCAACTGGCCACCAGGTGTCACTGCCGCTCTAGGGGAAACCGTCCGTGCCTTACCCCGACTGGCCACCAGGTGTCACTGCAGCTCTAGGGGAAACCGTCCGTGCCTTACCCCGACTGGCCACCAGGTGTCACTGCAGCTTTAGGGGAAACCGTCCGTGCCTTACCCCGACTGGCCCACAGGTGTCACTGCAGCTTTAGGGGAAAATGTCCGTGCCTTACCCCGACTGGCCACCAGGTGTCACTGCCGCTCTAGGGGAAACCGTCCGTGCCTTACCCCGACTGGACACCAGGTGTCACTGCAGCTTTAGGGGAAACCGTCCGTGCCTTACCCCGACTGGCCACCAGGTGTCACTGCAGTTCTAGGGGAAACCGTCCGTGCCTTACCCCGACTGGCCACCAGGTGTCACTGCCGCTCTAGGGGAAACCGTCCGTGCCTTACCCAGACTGGCCACCAGGTGTCACTGCAGCTTTAGGGGAAACCCTCCGTGCCTTACCCCGACTGGCCACCAGCTGTCACTGCAGCTCTAGGGGAAACCGTCCGTGCCTTACCCCGACTGGCCAGCAGGTGTCACTGAAGCTTTAGGGGAAACCGTCCGTGCCTTACCCCGACTGGCCACCAGGTGTCACTGCCGCTCTAGGTGAAAACGTCCGTGCCTTACCCCAACTGGCCACCAGGTGTCACTGCAGTTGTAGGGGAAACCGTCCGTGCCTTACCCCGACGGGCCACCAGGTGTCACTGCGGTCTAGGGGAAACCGTCCGTGCCTTCCCCCAACTGGCCACCAGGTGTCACTGTCGCTCTAGGGGAAACCGTCCGTGCCTTACCCCGACTGGCCATCAGGTGTCACTGCCGCTCTAGGGGGAACCGTCCGTGCCTTACCCCGACTGGCCACCAGGTGTCACTGCCGCTCTAGGGGAAACCGTCCGTGCCTTACCCCGACTGGCCACCAGGTGTCACTGCAGCTTTAGGGGAAACCCTCCGTGCCTTACCCCGACTGGCCACCAGGTGTCACTGCAGCTCTAGGGGAAACCGTCCGTGCCTTACCCCGATTGGCCACCAGGTGTCACTGCAGCTTTAGGGGAAACCGTCCGTGCCTTACACCAACTGGCCACCAGGTGTCACTGCCGCTCTAGGGGAAACCGTCCGTGCCTTACCCCGACTGGCCACCAGGTGTCACTGCAGCTCTAGGGGAAAACATCCGTGCCTTACCCCGACTGGCCACCAGGTGTCACTGCAGCTTTAGGGGAAACCGTCCGTGCCTTACCCCGACTGGCCACCAGGTGTCACTGCAGCTTTAGGGGAAACCGTCCGTGCCTTACCCCGACTGGCCACCAGGTGTCACTGCAGCTTTAGGGGAAAATGTCCGTGCCTTACCCCGACTGGCCACCAGGTGTCACTGCCGCTCTAGGGGAAACCGTCCGTGCCTTACCCCGACTGGACACCAGGTGTCACTGCAGCTTTAGGGGAAACCGTCCGTGCCTTACCCCGACTGGCCACCAGGTGTCACTGCCGCTCTACGGGAAACCGTCCGTGCCTTACCCGGACTGGCCACCAGATGTCACTGTCGCTCTAGGGGAAACCGTCCGTGCCTTCCCCGACTGGCCATCAGGTGTCACTGCCGCTCTAGGGGGAACCGTCCGTGCCTTACCCCGACTGGCCACCAGGTGTCACTGCAGCTTTAGGGGAAACCGTCCGTGCCTTACCCCGACTGGCCACCAGGTGTCACTGCCGCTCTAGGGGAAAACGTCCGTGCCTTACCCCGACTGGCCACCAGGTGTCACTGCCGCTCTAGGGGAAACCCTCCGTGCCTTACCCCGACTGGCCACCAGGTGTCACTGCAGCTCTAGGGGAAACCGTCCGTCCCTTACCCCGACTGGCCGCCAGGTGTCACTGCCGCTCTAGGGGAAACCGTCCGTGCCTTACCCCGACTGGCCACCAGGTGTCACTGCAGCTCTAGGGGAAACCGTCCGAGCCTTACCCCAACTGGCCGCCAGGTGTCACTGCCGTTCTAGGGGATACCGTCCGTGCCTTATCCCGACTGGCCACCAGGTGTCACTGCAGCTCTAGGGGAAACCGTCCGTGCCTTACCCCGACTGGCCGCCAGGTGTCACTGCAGCTTTAGGGGAAACCGTCCGTGCCTTACCCCGATTGGCCAGCAGGTGTCACTGCAGCTTTAGGGGAAACCGTCCGTGCCTTACCCCAACTGGCCGCCAGGTGTCACTGCCGCTCTAGGGGAAACCGTCCGTGCCTTACCCCGACTGGCCACCAGGTGTCACTGCAGCTCTAGGGGAAACCGTCCGTGCCTTACCCCGACTGGCCACCAGGTGTCACTGCCGCTTTAGGGGAAACCGTCCGTGCCTTACCCCGACTGGACACCAGGTGTCACTGCAGCTTTAGGGGAAACCGTCCGTGCCTTACCCCGACTGGCCACCAGGTGTCACTCCAGCTTTAGGGGAAACCGTCCGTGCCTTACCCCGACTGGCCACCAGGTGTCACTGCAGCTTTAGGGGAAAATGTCCGTGCCTTACCCCGAGTGGCCACCAGGTGTCACTGCTGCTCTAGGGGAAACCGTCCGTGCCTTACCCCGACTGGCCACCAGGTGTCACTGCCGCTCTAGGGGAAACCGTCCGTGCCTTACCCCGACTGGCCACCAGGTGTCACTGCCGCTCTAGTGGAAACCGTCCGTGCCTTACCCCGACTGGACACCAGATGTCACTGCCGCTCTAGGATAAACCGTCCGTGCCTTACCCCAACTGGCCACCAGGTGTCACTGCAGCTTTAGGGGAAACCATCCGTGCCTTACCCCGACTGGCCACCAGGTGTCACTGCCGCTCTAGGGGAAACCGTCCGTGCCTTACCCAGACTGGCCACCAGGTGTCACTGCAGCTTTAGGGGAAACCCTCCGTGCCTTACCCCGACTGGCCACCAGCTGTCACTGCAGCTCTAGGGGAAACCGTCCGTGCCTTACCCCGACTGGCCACCAGGTGTCACTGCAGCTTTAGGGGAAACCGTCCGTGCCTTACCCAGACTGGCCACCAGGTGTCACTGCAGCTTTAGGGGAAACCGTCCGTGCCTTACCCCGACTGGCCACCAGGTGTCACTGCCGCTCTAGGGGAAACCGTCCGTGCCTTACCCCGACTGGCCACCAGGTGTCACTGCCGCTCTAGGCGAAACCGTCCGTGCCTTACCCCGACTGGCCACCAGGTGTCACTGCCGCTCTAGGGGAAACCGTCCGTGCCTTACCCCGACTGGCCACCAGGTGTCACTGCCGCTCTAGGGGAAACCGTCCGTGCCTTACCCCTATTGGCCGCCAGGTGTCACTGCCGTTCTAGGGGAAACCGTCCGTGTCTTATCCCGACTGGCCGCCAGGTGTCACTGCAGCTTTAGGGGAAACCGTCCGCGCCTTACCCCGACCGGCCACCAGGTGTCACTGCAGCTTTAGGGGAAGCCGTCCGTGCCTTACCCCGACTGGCCACCAGGTGTCACTGCAGCTTTAGGGGAAACCGTCCGTGCCTTACCCCGACTGGCCACCAGGTGTCACTGCCGCTCTAGGGGAAACCGTCCGTGCCTTACCCCTACTGGCCGCCAGGTGTCACTGCCGTTCTAGGGGAAACCGTCCGTGTCTTATCCCGACTGGCCGCCAGGTGTCACTGCAGCTTTAGGGGAAACCGTCCGTGCCTTACCCCGACTGGCCACCAGGTGTCACTGCAGCTTTAGGGGAAGCCGTCCGTGCCTTACCCCGACTGGCCACCAGGTGTCACTGCAGCTTTAGGGGAAACCGTCCGTGCCTTACCCCGACTGGCCACCAGGTGTCACTGCCGCTCTAGGGGAAACCGTCCGTGCCTTACCCCGACTGGCCATCAGGTGTCACTGCCGCTCTAGGGGAAACCGTCCGTGCCTTACCCCGACTGGCCACCAGGTGTCACTGCCGCTCTAGGGGAAACCGTCCGTGCCTTACCCCGACTGGCCACCAGGTGTCACTGCAGCTCTGGGGGAAACCGTCCGTGCCTTACCCCAACTGGCCGCAAGGTGTCACTGCCGTTCTAGGGGAAACCGTCCGTGCCTTATCCTGACTGGCCACCAGGTGTCACTGCAGCTCTAGGGGAAACCGTCCGTGCCTTACCCCGACTGGCCACCAGGTGTCACTGCAGCTTTAGGGGAAACCGACTGGCCACCAGGTGTCACTGCCGCTCGAGGGGAAACCGTCCGTGCCTTACCCCGACTGTCCGCCAGGTGTCACTGCAGCTTTAGGGGAAGCCGTCCGTGCCTTACCCCGATTGGCCACCAGGTGTCACTGCAGCTTTAGGGGAAACCGTCCGTGCCTTACCCCGACTGGCCACCAGGTGTCACTGCCGCTCTAGGGGAAACCGTCCGTGCCTTACCCCGACTGGCCACCAGGTGTCACTGCAGCTCTCGGGGAAACCGTCCGTGCCTTACCCCGACTGGCCACCAGGTGTCACTGCAGCTTTAGGGGAAAATGTCCGTGCCTTACCCCGACTGGCCACCAGGTGTCACTGCTGCTCTAGGGGAAACCGTCCGTGCCTTACCCCGACTGGACACCACGTGTCACTGCAGCTTTAGGGCAAACCGTCCGTGCCTTACCCCGACTGGCCACCAGGTGTCACTGCAGTTCTAGGGGAAACCGTCCGTGCCTTACCCCGACTGGCCACCAGGTGTCACTGCCGCTCTAGGGGAAACCGTCCGTGCCTTACCCAGACTGGCCACCAGGTGTCACTGCAGCTTTAGGGGAAACCCTCCGTGCCTTACCCCGACTGGCCACCAGCTGTCACTGCAGCTCTAGGGGAAACCGTCCGTGCCTTACCCCGACTGGCCAGCAGGTGTCACTGCAGCTTTAGGGGAAACCGTCCGTGCCTTACCCCGACTGGCCACCAGGTGTCACTGCGGCTCTAGGTGAAACCGTCCGTCCTTACCCCAACTGGCCACCAGGTGTCACTGCAGTTCTAGGGGAAACCGTCCGTGCCTTACCCCGACGGGCCACCAGGTGTCACTGCGGTCTAGGGGAAACCGTCCGTGCCTTCCCCCAACTGGCCACCAGGTGTCACTGTCGCTCTAGGGGAAACCGTCCGTGCCTTACCCCGACCGGCCATCAGGTGTCACTGCCGCTCTAGGGGGAACCGTCCGTGCCTTACCCCGACTGGCCAACAGGTGTCACTGCCGCTCTAGGGGAAACCGTCCGTGCCTTACCCCGATTGGCCAGCAGGTGTCACTGCAGCTTTAGGGGAAACCGTCCGTGCCTTACCCCAACTGGCCGCCAGGTGTCACTGCCGCTCTAGGGGAAACCGTCCGTGCCTTACCCCGACTGGACACCAGGTGTCACTGCAGCTCTAGGGGAAACCGTCCGTGCCTTACCCCGACTAGCCGCCAGGTGTCACTGCAGCTTTAGGGGAAACCGTCCGTGCCTTACCCCTATTGGCCAGCAGGTGTCACTGCAGCTTTAGGGGAAACCGTCCGTGCCTTACCCCGACTGGCCACGAGGTGTCACTGCCGCTCTAGGGGAAACCGTCCGTGCCTTACTCCGACTGGCCACCAGGTGTCACTGCAGCTCTAGGGGAAACTGTCCGTGCCTTACCCCGACTGGCCGCCAGGTGTCACTGCCCCTCTAGGGGAAACCGTCCGTGCCTTACCCCGACTGGCCACCAGGTGTCACTGCAGCTCTAGGGGAAACCGTCCGAGCCTTACCCCAACTGGCCGCCAGGTGTCACTGCCGCTCTAGGGGAAACCGTCCGTGCCTTACCCCGACTGGCCACCAGGTGTCACTGCAGCTCTAGGGGAAACCGTCCGTGCCTTACCCCGACTGGCCACCAGGTGTCACTGCAGCTTTAGGGGAAACCGTCCGTGCCTTACCCCGACTGGACTCCAGGTGTCACTGCAGCTTTAGGGGAAACCGTCCGTGCCTTACCCCGACTGGCCACCAGGTGTCACTGCCGCTCTACGGAAAACCGTCCGTGCCTTACCCCAACTGGCCACCAGGTGTCACTGCCGCTCTAGGGGAAACCGTCCGTGCCTTACCCCGACTGGCCACCAGGTGTCACTGCAGCTCTAGGGGAAACCGTCCGTGCCTTACCCCGACTGGCCACCAGGTGTCACTGCAGCTTTAGGGGAAACCGTCCGTGCCTTACCCCGACTGGCCCACAGGTGTCACTGCAGCTTTAGGGGAAAATGTCCGTGCCTTACCCCGACTGGCCACCAGGTGTCACTGCCGCTCTAGGGGAAACCGTCCGTGCCTTACCCCGACTGGACACCAGGTGTCACTGCCGCTCTAGGGGAAACCGTCCGTGCCTTACCCCGACTGGCCACCAGGTGTCACTGCAGTTCTAGGGGAAACCGTCCGTGCCTTACCCCGACTGGCCACCAGGTGTCACTGCCGCTCTAGGGGAAACCGTCCGTGCCTTACCCAGACTGGCCACCAGGTGTCACTGCAGCTTTAGGGGAAACCCTCCGTGCCTTACCCCGACTGGCCACCAGCTGTCACTGCAGCTCTAGGGGAAACCGTCCGTGCCTTACCCCGACTGGCCAGCAGGTGTCACTGCAGCTTTAGGGGAAACCGTCCGTGCCTTACCCCGACTGGCCACCAGGTGTCACTGCGGCTCTAGGTGAAACCGTCCGTCCTTACCCCAACTGGCCACCAGGTGTCACTGCAGTTCTAGGGGAAACCGTCCGTGCCTTACCCCGACGGGCCACCAGGTGTCACTGCGGTCTAGGGGAAACCGTCCGTGCCTTCCCCCAACTGGCCACCAGGTGTCACTGTCGCTCTAGGGGAAACCGTCCGTGCCTTACCCCGACCGGCCATCAGGTGTCACTGCCGCTCTAGGGGGAACCGTCCGTGCCTTACCCCGACTGGCCAACAGGTGTCACTGCCGCTCTAGGGGAAACCGTCCGTGCCTTACCCCGATTGGCCAGCAGGTGTCACTGCAGCTTTAGGGGAAACCGTCCGTGCCTTACCCCAACTGGCCGCCAGGTGTCACTGCCGCTCTAGGGGAAACCGTCCGTGCCTTACCCCGACTGGACACCAGGTGTCACTGCAGCTCTAGGGGAAACCGTCCGTGCCTTACCCCGACTAGCCGCCAGGTGTCACTGCAGCTTTAGGGGAAACCGTCCGTGCCTTACCCCTATTGGCCAGCAGGTGTCACTGCAGCTTTAGGGGAAACCGTCCGTGCCTTACCCCGACTGGCCACGAGGTGTCACTGCCGCTCTAGGGGAAACCGTCCGTGCCTTACTCCGACTGGCCACCAGGTGTCACTGCAGCTCTAGGGGAAACTGTCCGTGCCTTACCCCGACTGGCCGCCAGGTGTCACTGCCCCTCTAGGGGAAACCGTCCGTGCCTTACCCCGACTGGCCACCAGGTGTCACTGCAGCTCTAGGGGAAACCGTCCGAGCCTTACCCCAACTGGCCGCCAGGTGTCACTGCCGCTCTAGGGGAAACCGTCCGTGCCTTACCCCGACTGGCCACCAGGTGTCACTGCAGCTCTAGGGGAAACCGTCCGTGCCTTACCCCGACTGGCCACCAGGTGTCACTGCAGTTCTAGGGGAAACCGTCCGTGCCTTACCCCGACTGGCCACCAGGTGTCACTGCCGCTCTAGGGGAAACCGTCCGTGCCTTACCCAGACTGGCCACCAGGTGTCACTGCAGCTTTAGGGGAAACCCTCCGTGCCTTACCCCGACTGGCCACCAGCTGTCACTGCAGCTCTAGGGGAAACCGTCCGTGCCTTACCCCGACTGGCCAGCAGGTGTCACTGCAGCTTTAGGGGAAACCGTCCGTGCCTTACCCCGACTGGCCACCAGGTGTCACTGCGGCTCTAGGTGAAACCGTCCGTCCTTACCCCAACTGGCCACCAGGTGTCACTGCAGTTCTAGGGGAAACCGTCCGTGCCTTACCCCGACGGGCCACCAGGTGTCACTGCGGTCTAGGGGAAACCGTCCGTGCCTTCCCCCAACTGGCCACCAGGTGTCACTGTCGCTCTAGGGGAAACCGTCCGTGCCTTACCCCGACCGGCCATCAGGTGTCACTGCCGCTCTAGGGGGAACCGTCCGTGCCTTACCCCGACTGGCCAACAGGTGTCACTGCCGCTCTAGGGGAAACCGTCCGTGCCTTACCCCGATTGGCCAGCAGGTGTCACTGCAGCTTTAGGGGAAACCGTCCGTGCCTTACCCCAACTGGCCGCCAGGTGTCACTGCCGCTCTAGGGGAAACCGTCCGTGCCTTACCCCGACTGGACACCAGGTGTCACTGCAGCTCTAGGGGAAACCGTCCGTGCCTTACCCCGACTAGCCGCCAGGTGTCACTGCAGCTTTAGGGGAAACCGTCCGTGCCTTACCCCTATTGGCCAGCAGGTGTCACTGCAGCTTTAGGGGAAACCGTCCGTGCCTTACCCCGACTGGCCACGAGGTGTCACTGCCGCTCTAGGGGAAACCGTCCGTGCCTTACTCCGACTGGCCACCAGGTGTCACTGCAGCTCTAGGGGAAACTGTCCGTGCCTTACCCCGACTGGCCGCCAGGTGTCACTGCCCCTCTAGGGGAAACCGTCCGTGCCTTACCCCGACTGGCCACCAGGTGTCACTGCAGCTCTAGGGGAAACCGTCCGAGCCTTACCCCAACTGGCCGCCAGGTGTCACTGCCGCTCTAGGGGAAACCGTCCGTGCCTTACCCCGACTGGCCACCAGGTGTCACTGCAGCTCTAGGGGAAACCGTCCGTGCCTTACCCCGACTGGCCACCAGGTGTCACTGCAGCTTTAGGGGAAACCGTCCGTGCCTTACCCCGACTGGACTCCAGGTGTCACTGCAGCTTTAGGGGAAACCGTCCGTGCCTTACCCCGACTGGCCACCAGGTGTCACTGCCGCTCTACGGAAAACCGTCCGTGCCTTACCCCAACTGGCCACCAGGTGTCACTGCCGCTCTAGGGGAAACCGTCCGTGCCTTACCCCGACTGGCCACCAGGTGTCACTGCAGCTCTAGGGGAAACCGTCCGTGCCTTACCCCGACTGGCCACCAGGTGTCACTGCAGCTTTAGGGGAAACCGTCCGTGCCTTACCCCGACTGGCCCACAGGTGTCACTGCAGCTTTAGGGGAAAATGTCCGTGCCTTACCCCGACTGGCCACCAGGTGTCACTGCCGCTCTAGGGGAAACCGTCCGTGCCTTACCCCGACTGGCCACCAGGTGTCACTGCCGCTCTAGGGAAACCGTCCGTGCCTTACCCCGACTGGCCACCAGGTGTCACTGCAGTTCTAGGGGAAACCGTCCGTGCCTTACCCCGACTGGCCACCAGGTGTCACTGCCGCTCTAGGGGAAACCGTCCGTGCCTTACCCAGACTGGCCACCAGGTGTCACTGCAGCTTTAGGGGAAACCCTCCGTGCCTTACCCCGACTGGCGACCAGCTGTCACTGCAGCTCTAGGGGAAACCGTCCGTGCCTTACCCCGACTGGCCAGCAGGTGTCACTGCAGCTTTAGGGGAAACCGTCCGTGCCTTACCCCGACTGGCCACCAGGTGTCACTGCGGCTCTAGGTGAAACCGTCCGTCCTTACCCCAACTGGCCACCAGGTGTCACTGCAGTTCTAGGGGAAACCGTCCGTGCCTTACCCCGACGGGCCACCAGGTGTCACTGCGGTCTAGGGGAAACCGTCCGTGCCTTCCCCCAACTGGCCACCAGGTGTCACTGTCGCTCTAGGGGAAACCGTCCGTGCCTTACCCCGACCGGCCATCAGGTGTCACTGCCGCTCTAGGGGGAACCGTCCGTGCCTTACCCCGACTGGCCAACAGGTGTCACTGCCGCTCTAGGGGAAACCGTCCGTGCCTTACCCCGATTGGCCAGCAGGTGTCACTGCAGCTTTAGGGGAAACCGTCCGTGCCTTACCCCAACTGGCCGCCAGGTGTCACTGCCGCTCTAGGGGAAACCGTCCGTGCCTTACCCCGACTGGACACCAGGTGTCACTGCAGCTCTAGGGGAAACCGTCCGTGCCTTACCCCGACTAGCCGCCAGGTGTCACTGCAGCTTTAGGGGAAACCGTCCGTGCCTTACCCCTATTGGCCAGCAGGTGTCACTGCAGCTTTAGGGGAAACCGTCCGTGCCTTACCCCGACTGGCCACGAGGTGTCACTGCCGCTCTAGGGGAAACCGTCCGTGCCTTACTCCGACTGGCCACCAGGTGTCACTGCAGCTCTAGGGGAAACTGTCCGTGCCTTACCCCGACTGGCCGCCAGGTGTCACTGCCCCTCTAGGGGAAACCGTCCGTGCCTTACCCCGACTGGCCACCAGGTGTCACTGCAGCTCTAGGGGAAACCGTCCGAGCCTTACCCCAACTGGCCGCCAGGTGTCACTGCCGCTCTAGGGGAAACCGTCCGAGCCTTACCCCAACTGGCCGCCAGGTGTCACTGCCGCTCTAGGGGAAACCGTCCGTGCCTTACTCCGACTGGCCACCAGGTGTCACTGCAGCTCTAGGGGAAACTGTCCGTGCCTTACCCCGACTGGCCGCCAGGTGTCACTGCCCCTCTAGGGGAAACCGTCCGTGCCTTACCCCGACTGGCCACCAGGTGTCACTGCAGCTCTAGGGGAAACCGTCCGAGCCTTACCCCAACTGGCCACCAGGTGTCACTGCGGCTCTAGGTGAAACCGTCCGTCCTTACCCCAACTGGCCACCAGGTGTCACTGCAGTTCTAGGGGAAACCGTCCGTGCCTTACCCCGACGGGCCACCAGGTGTCACTGCGGTCTAGGGGAAACCGTCCGTGCCTTCCCCCAACTGGCCACCAGGTGTCACTGTCGCTCTAGGGGAAACCGTCCGTGCCTTACCCCGACCGGCCATCAGGTGTCACTGCCGCTCTAGGGGGAACCGTCCGTGCCTTACCCCGACTGGCCAACAGGTGTCACTGCCGCTCTAGGGGAAACCGTCCGTGCCTTACCCCGATTGGCCAGCAGGTGTCACTGCAGCTTTAGGGGAAACCGTCCGTGCCTTACCCCAACTGGCCGCCAGGTGTCACTGCCGCTCTAGGGGAAACCGTCCGTGCCTTACCCCGACTGGACACCAGGTGTCACTGCAGCTCTAGGGGAAACCGTCCGTGCCTTACCCCGACTAGCCGCCAGGTGTCACTGCAGCTTTAGGGGAAACCGTCCGTGCCTTACCCCTATTGGCCAGCAGGTGTCACTGCAGCTTTAGGGGAAACCGTCCGTGCCTTACCCCGACTGGCCACGAGGTGTCACTGCCGCTCTAGGGGAAACCGTCCGTGCCTTACTCCGACTGGCCACCAGGTGTCACTGCAGCTCTAGGGGAAACTGTCCGTGCCTTACCCCGACTGGCCGCCAGGTGTCACTGCCCCTCTAGGGGAAACCGTCCGTGCCTTACCCCGACTGGCCACCAGGTGTCACTGCAGCTCTAGGGGAAACCGTCCGAGCCTTACCCCAACTGGCCGCCAGGTGTCACTGCCGCTCTAGGGGAAACCGTCCGTGCCTTACCCCGACTGGCCACCAGGTGTCACTGCAGCTCTAGGGGAAACCGTCCGTGCCTTACCCCGACTGGCCACCAGGTGTCACTGCAGCTTTAGGGGAAACCGTCCGTGCCTTACCCCGACTGGACTCCAGGTGTCACTGCAGCTTTAGGGGAAACCGTCCGTGCCTTACCCCGACTGGCCACCAGGTGTCACTGCCGCTCTACGGAAAACCGTCCGTGCCTTACCCCAACTGGCCACCAGGTGTCACTGCCGCTCTAGGGGAAACCGTCCGTGCCTTACCCCGACTGGCCACCAGGTGTCACTGCAGCTCTAGGGGAAACCGTCCGTGCCTTACCCCGACTGGCCACCAGGTGTCACTGCAGCTTTAGGGGAAACCGTCCGTGCCTTACCCCGACTGGCCCACAGGTGTCACTGCAGCTTTAGGGGAAAATGTCCGTGCCTTACCCCGACTGGCCACCAGGTGTCACTGCCGCTCTAGGGGAAACCGTCCGTGCCTTACCCCGACTGGACACCAGGTGTCACTGCCGCTCTAGGGGAAACCGTCCGTGCCTTACCCCGACTGGCCACCAGGTGTCACTGCAGTTCTAGGGGAAACCGTCCGTGCCTTACCCCGACTGGCCACCAGGTGTCACTGCCGCTCTAGGGGAAACCGTCCGTGCCTTACCCAGACTGGCCACCAGGTGTCACTGCAGCTTTAGGGGAAACCCTCCGTGCCTTACCCCGACTGGCCACCAGCTGTCACTGCAGCTCTAGGGGAAACCGTCCGTGCCTTACCCCGACTGGCCAGCAGGTGTCACTGCAGCTTTAGGGGAAACCGTCCGTGCCTTACCCCGACTGGCCACCAGGTGTCACTGCGGCTCTAGGTGAAACCGTCCGTCCTTACCCCAACTGGCCACCAGGTGTCACTGCAGTTCTAGGGGAAACCGTCCGTGCCTTACCCCGACGGGCCACCAGGTGTCACTGCGGTCTAGGGGAAACCGTCCGTGCCTTACCCCGACTGGCCACCAGGTGTCACTGCCGCTCTAGGGGAAACCGTCCGTGCCTTACCCCGACTGGCCACCAGGTGTCACTGCAGCTCTGGGGAAACCGTCCGTGCCTTACCCCAACTGGCCGCAAGGTGTCACTGCCGTTCTAGGGGAAACCGTCCGTGCCTTATCCTGACTGGCCACCAGGTGTCACTGCAGCTCTAGGGGAAACCGTCCGTGCCTTACCCCGACTGGCCACCAGGTGTCACTGCAGCTTTAGGGGAAACCGACTGGCCACCAGGTGTCACTGCCGCTCGAGGGGAAACCGTCCGTGCCTTACCCCGACTGTCCGCCAGGTGTCACTGCAGCTTTAGGGGAAGCCGTCCGTGCCTTACCCCGATTGGCCACCAGGTGTCACTGCAGCTTTAGGGGAAACCGTCCGTGCCTTACCCCGACTGGCCACCAGGTGTCACTGCCGCTCTAGGGGAAACCGTCCGTGCCTTACCCCGACTGGCCACCAGGTGTCACTGCAGCTCTCGGGGAAACCGTCCGTGCCTTACCCCGACTGGCCACCAGGTGTCACTGCAGCTTTAGGGGAAAATGTCCGTGCCTTACCCCGACTGGCCACCAGGTGTCACTGCTGCTCTAGGGGAAACCGTCCGTGCCTTACCCCGACTGGACACCACGTGTCACTGCAGCTTTAGGGCAAACCGTCCGTGCCTTACCCCGACTGGCCACCAGGTGTCACTGCAGTTCTAGGGGAAACCGTCCGTGCCTTACCCCGACTGGCCACCAGGTGTCACTGCCGCTCTAGGGGAAACCGTCCGTGCCTTACCCAGACTGGCCACCAGGTGTCACTGCAGCTTTAGGGGAAACCCTCCGTGCCTTACCCCGACTGGCCACCAGCTGTCACTGCAGCTCTAGGGGAAACCGTCCGTGCCTTACCCCGACTGGCCAGCAGGTGTCACTGCAGCTTTAGGGGAAACCGTCCGTGCCTTACCCCGACTGGCCACCAGGTGTCACTGCGGCTCTAGGTGAAACCGTCCGTCCTTACCCCAACTGGCCACCAGGTGTCACTGCAGTTCTAGGGGAAACCGTCCGTGCCTTACCCCGACGGGCCACCAGGTGTCACTGCGGTCTAGGGGAAACCGTCCGTGCCTTCCCCCAACTGGCCACCAGGTGTCACTGTCGCTCTAGGGGAAACCGTCCGTGCCTTACCCCGACCGGCCATCAGGTGTCACTGCCGCTCTAGGGGGAACCGTCCGTGCCTTACCCCGACTGGCCAACAGGTGTCACTGCCGCTCTAGGGGAAACCGTCCGTGCCTTACCCCGATTGGCCAGCAGGTGTCACTGCAGCTTTAGGGGAAACCGTCCGTGCCTTACCCCAACTGGCCGCCAGGTGTCACTGCCGCTCTAGGGGAAACCGTCCGTGCCTTACCCCGACTGGACACCAGGTGTCACTGCAGCTCTAGGGGAAACCGTCCGTGCCTTACCCCGACTAGCCGCCAGGTGTCACTGCAGCTTTAGGGGAAACCGTCCGTGCCTTACCCCTATTGGCCAGCAGGTGTCACTGCAGCTTTAGGGGAAACCGTCCGTGCCTTACCCCGACTGGCCACGAGGTGTCACTGCCGCTCTAGGGGAAACCGTCCGTGCCTTACTCCGACTGGCCACCAGGTGTCACTGCAGCTCTAGGGGAAACTGTCCGTGCCTTACCCCGACTGGCCGCCAGGTGTCACTGCCCCTCTAGGGGAAACCGTCCGTGCCTTACCCCGACTGGCCGCCAGGTGTCACTGCAGCTTTAGGGGAAACCGTCCGTGCCTTACCCCGACTGGCCACCAGGTGTCACTGCCGCTCTACGGGAAACCGTCCGTGCCTTACCCCGACTGGCCACCAGATGTCACTGTCGCTCTAGGGGAAACCGTCAGTGCCTTACCCCGACTGGCCATCAGGTGTCACTGCCGCTCTAGGGGGAACCGCCCGTGCCTTACCCCGACTGGCCACCAGGTCTCACTGCCGCTCTACGGGAAAACGTCCGTGCCTTACCCCGACTGGCCACCAGATGTCACTGTCGCTCTAGGGGAAACCGTCCGTGCCTTCCCCGACTGGCCATCAGGTGTCACTGCCGCTCTAGGGGGAACCGTCCGTGCCTTACCCCGACTGGCCACAAGGTGTCACTGCAGCTCTAGGGGAAACTGTCCGTGCCTTACCCCAACTGGCCACCAGGTGTCACTGCCGCTCTAGGGGAAACCGTCCGTGCCTTACCCCGACTGGCCACCAGGTGTCACTGCAGCTTTAGGGGAAACCGTCCGTGCCTTACCCCGACTGGACACCAGGTGTCACTGCAGCTTTAGGGGAAACCGTCCGTGCCTTACCCCGACTGGCCACCAGGTGTCACTGCCGCTCTACGGAAAACCGTCCGTGCCTTACCCCGACTGGCCACCAGGTGTCACTGCCGCTCTAGGGGAAACCGTCCGTGCCTTACCCCGACTGGCCTCCAGGTGTCACTGCAGCTCTAGGGGAAACCGTACGTGCCTTACCCCGACTGGCCAGCAGGTGTCACTGCAGCTTTAGGGGAAACCGTCCGTGCCTTACCCCGACTGGCCACCAGGTGTCACTGCAGCTTTAGGGGAAAATGTCCGTGCCTTACCCCGACTGGCCACCAGGTGTCACTGCCGCTCTAGGGGAAACCGTCCGTGCCTTACCCCGACTGGCCACCAGGTGTCACTGCCGCTCTAGGGGAAACCGTCCGTGCCTTACCCCGACTGGCCACCAGGTGTCACTGCCGCTCTAGGGGAAACCGTCCGTGCCTTACCCCGACTGGCCGCCAGGTGTCACTGCCGTTCTAGGGGAAACCGTCCGTGCCTTATCCCGACTGGCCGCCAGGTGTCACTGCAGCTTTAGGGGAAACCGTCCGTGCCTTACCCCGACTGGCCACCAGGTGTCACTGCAGCTTTAGGGGAAGCCGTCCGTGCCTTACCCCGACTGGCCACCAGGTGTCACTGCAGTTCTAGGGGAAACCGTCCGTGCCTTACCCCGACTGGCCACCAGGTGTCACTGCCGCTCTAGGGGAAACCGTCCGTGCCTTACCCAGACTGGCCACCAGGTGTCACTGCAGCTTTAGGGGAAACCCTCCGTGCCTTACCCCGACTGGCCACCAGCTGTCACTGCAGCTCTAGGGGAAACCGTCCGTGCCTTACCCCGACTGGCCAGCAGGTGTCACCGCAGCTTTAGGGAAAACCGTCCGTGCCTTACCCCGACTGGCCACCAGGTGTCACTGCGGCTCTAGGTGAAACCGTCCGTCCTTACCCCAACTGGCCACCAGGTGTCACTGCAGTTCTAGGGGAAACCGTCCGTGCCTTACCCCGACGGGCCACCAGGTGTCACTGCGGTCTAGGGGAAACCGTCCGTGCCTTCCCCCAACTGGCCACCAGGTGTCACTGTCGCTCTAGGGGAAACCGTCCGTGCCTTACCCCGACCGGCCATCAGGTGTCACTGCCGCTCTAGGGGGAACCGTCCGTGCCTTACCCCGACTGGCCGCCAGGTGTCACTGCCGCTCTAGGGGAAACCGTCCGAGCCTTACCCCAACTGGCCGCCAGGTGTCACTGCCGCTCTAGGGGAAACCGTCCGTGCCTTACTCCGACTGGCCACCAGGTGTCACTGCAGCTCTAGGGGAAACTGTCCGTGCCTTACCCCGACTGGCCGCCAGGTGTCACTGCCCCTCTAGGGGAAACCGTCCGTGCCTTACCCCGACTGGCCACCAGGTGTCACTGCAGCTCTAGGGGAAACCGTCCGAGCCTTACCCCAACTGGCCACCAGGTGTCACTGCGGCTCTAGGTGAAACCGTCCGTCCTTACCCCAACTGGCCACCAGGTGTCACTGCAGTTCTAGGGGAAACCGTCCGTGCCTTACCCCGACGGGCCACCAGGTGTCACTGCGGTCTAGGGGAAACCGTCCGTGCCTTCCCCCAACTGGCCACCAGGTGTCACTGTCGCTCTAGGGGAAACCGTCCGTGCCTTACCCCGACCGGCCATCAGGTGTCACTGCCGCTCTAGGGGGAACCGTCCGTGCCTTACCCCGACTGGCCAACAGGTGTCACTGCCGCTCTAGGGGAAACCGTCCGTGCCTTACCCCGATTGGCCAGCAGGTGTCACTGCAGCTTTAGGGGAAACCGTCCGTGCCTTACCCCAACTGGCCGCCAGGTGTCACTGCCGCTCTAGGGGAAACCGTCCGTGCCTTACCCCGACTGGACACCAGGTGTCACTGCAGCTCTAGGGGAAACCGTCCGTGCCTTACCCCGACTAGCCGCCAGGTGTCACTGCAGCTTTAGGGGAAACCGTCCGTGCCTTACCCCTATTGGCCAGCAGGTGTCACTGCAGCTTTAGGGGAAACCGTCCGTGCCTTACCCCGACTGGCCACGAGGTGTCACTGCCGCTCTAGGGGAAACCGTCCGTGCCTTACTCCGACTGGCCACCAGGTGTCACTGCAGCTCTAGGGGAAACTGTCCGTGCCTTACCCCGACTGGCCGCCAGGTGTCACTGCCCCTCTAGGGGAAACCGTCCGTGCCTTACCCCGACTGGCCACCAGGTGTCACTGCAGCTCTAGGGGAAACCGTCCGAGCCTTACCCCAACTGGCCGCCAGGTGTCACTGCCGCTCTAGGGGAAACCGTCCGTGCCTTACCCCGACTGGCCACCAGGTGTCACTGCAGCTCTAGGGGAAACCGTCCGTGCCTTACCCCGACTGGCCACCAGGTGTCACTGCAGCTTTAGGGGAAACCGTCCGTGCCTTACCCCGACTGGACTCCAGGTGTCACTGCAGCTTTAGGGGAAACCGTCCGTGCCTTACCCCGACTGGCCACCAGGTGTCACTGCCGCTCTACGGAAAACCGTCCGTGCCTTACCCCAACTGGCCACCAGGTGTCACTGCCGCTCTAGGGGAAACCGTCCGTGCCTTACCCCGACTGGCCACCAGGTGTCACTGCAGCTCTAGGGGAAACCGTCCGTGCCTTACCCCGACTGGCCACCAGGTGTCACTGCAGCTTTAGGGGAAACCGTCCGTGCCTTACCCCGACTGGCCCACAGGTGTCACTGCAGCTTTAGGGGAAAATGTCCGTGCCTTACCCCGACTGGCCACCAGGTGTCACTGCCGCTCTAGGGGAAACCGTCCGTGCCTTACCCCGACTGGACACCAGGTGTCACTGCCGCTCTAGGGGAAACCGTCCGTGCCTTACCCCGACTGGCCACCAGGTGTCACTGCAGTTCTAGGGGAAACCGTCCGTGCCTTACCCCGACTGGCCACCAGGTGTCACTGCCGCTCTAGGGGAAACCGTCCGTGCCTTACCCAGACTGGCCACCAGGTGTCACTGCAGCTTTAGGGGAAACCCTCCGTGCCTTACCCCGACTGGCCACCAGCTGTCACTGCAGCTCTAGGGGAAACCGTCCGTGCCTTACCCCGACTGGCCAGCAGGTGTCACTGCAGCTTTAGGGGAAACCGTCCGTGCCTTACCCCGACTGGCCACCAGGTGTCACTGCGGCTCTAGGTGAAACCGTCCGTCCTTACCCCAACTGGCCACCAGGTGTCACTGCAGTTCTAGGGGAAACCGTCCGTGCCTTACCCCGACGGGCCACCAGGTGTCACTGCGGTCTAGGGGAAACCGTCCGTGCCTTACCCCGACTGGCCACCAGGTGTCACTGCCGCTCTAGGGGAAACCGTCCGTGCCTTACCCCGACTGGCCACCAGGTGTCACTGCAGCTCTGGGGGAAACCGTCCGTGCCTTACCCCAACTGGCCGCAAGGTGTCACTGCCGTTCTAGGGGAAACCGTCCGTGCCTTATCCTGACTGGCCACCAGGTGTCACTGCAGCTCTAGGGGAAACCGTCCGTGCCTTACCCCGACTGGCCACCAGGTGTCACTGCAGCTTTAGGGGAAACCGACTGGCCACCAGGTGTCACTGCCGCTCGAGGGGAAACCGTCCGTGCCTTACCCCGACTGTCCGCCAGGTGTCACTGCAGCTTTAGGGGAAGCCGTCCGTGCCTTACCCCGATTGGCCACCAGGTGTCACTGCAGCTTTAGGGGAAACCGTCCGTGCCTTACCCCGACTGGCCACCAGGTGTCACTGCCGCTCTAGGGGAAACCGTCCGTGCCTTACCCCGACTGGCCACCAGGTGTCACTGCAGCTCTCGGGGAAACCGTCCGTGCCTTACCCCGACTGGCCACCAGGTGTCACTGCAGCTTTAGGGGAAAATGTCCGTGCCTTACCCCGACTGGCCACCAGGTGTCACTGCTGCTCTAGGGGAAACCGTCCGTGCCTTACCCCGACTGGACACCACGTGTCACTGCAGCTTTAGGGCAAACCGTCCGTGCCTTACCCCGACTGGCCACCAGGTGTCACTGCAGTTCTAGGGGAAACCGTCCGTGCCTTACCCCGACTGGCCACCAGGTGTCACTGCCGCTCTAGGGGAAACCGTCCGTGCCTTACCCAGACTGGCCACCAGGTGTCACTGCCGCTCTAGGGGAAACCGTCCGTGCCTTACCCAGACTGGCCACCAGGTGTCACTGCAGCTCTAGGGGAAACTGTCCGTGCCTTACCCCGACTGGCCGCCAGGTGTCACTGCCCCTCTAGGGGAAACCGTCCGTGCCTTACCCCGACTGGCCACCAGGTGTCACTGCAGCTCTAGGGGAAACCGTCCGAGCCTTACCCCAACTGGCCGCCAGGTGTCACTGCCGCTCTAGGGGAAACCGTCCGAGCCTTACCCCAACTGGCCGCCAGGTGTCACTGCCGCTCTAGGGGAAACCGTCCGTGCCTTACTCCGACTGGCCACCAGGTGTCACTGCAGCTCTAGGGGAAACTGTCCGTGCCTTACCCCGACTGGCCGCCAGGTGTCACTGCCCCTCTAGGGGAAACCGTCCGTGCCTTACCCCGACTGGCCACCAGGTGTCACTGCAGCTCTAGGGGAAACCGTCCGAGCCTTACCCCAACTGGCCACCAGGTGTCACTGCGGCTCTAGGTGAAACCGTCCGTCCTTACCCCAACTGGCCACCAGGTGTCACTGCAGTTCTAGGGGAAACCGTCCGTGCCTTACCCCGACGGGCCACCAGGTGTCACTGCGGTCTAGGGGAAACCGTCCGTGCCTTCCCCCAACTGGCCACCAGGTGTCACTGTCGCTCTAGGGGAAACCGTCCGTGCCTTACCCCGACCGGCCATCAGGTGTCACTGCCGCTCTAGGGGGAACCGTCCGTGCCTTACCCCGACTGGCCAACAGGTGTCACTGCCGCTCTAGGGGAAACCGTCCGTGCCTTACCCCGATTGGCCAGCAGGTGTCACTGCAGCTTTAGGGGAAACCGTCCGTGCCTTACCCCAACTGGCCGCCAGGTGTCACTGCCGCTCTAGGGGAAACCGTCCGTGCCTTACCCCGACTGGACACCAGGTGTCACTGCAGCTCTAGGGGAAACCGTCCGTGCCTTACCCCGACTAGCCGCCAGGTGTCACTGCAGCTTTAGGGGAAACCGTCCGTGCCTTACCCCTATTGGCCAGCAGGTGTCACTGCAGCTTTAGGGGAAACCGTCCGTGCCTTACCCCGACTGGCCACGAGGTGTCACTGCCGCTCTAGGGGAAACCGTCCGTGCCTTACTCCGACTGGCCACCAGGTGTCACTGCAGCTCTAGGGGAAACTGTCCGTGCCTTACCCCGACTGGCCGCCAGGTGTCACTGCCCCTCTAGGGGAAACCGTCCGTGCCTTACCCCGACTGGCCACCAGGTGTCACTGCAGCTCTAGGGGAAACCGTCCGAGCCTTACCCCAACTGGCCGCCAGGTGTCACTGCCGCTCTAGGGGAAACCGTCCGTGCCTTACCCCGACTGGCCACCAGGTGTCACTGCAGCTCTAGGGGAAACCGTCCGTGCCTTACCCCGACTGGCCACCAGGTGTCACTGCCGCTCTAGGGGAAACCGTCCGTGCCTTACCCAGACTGGCCACCAGGTGTCACTGCAGCTTTAGGGGAAACCCTCCGTGCCTTACCCCGACTGGCCGCCAGGTGTCACTGCAGCTCTAGGGTAAACCGTCCGTGCCTTACACCGACTGGCCACCAGGTGTCACTGCCGCTCTAGGGGAAACCGTCCGTGCCTTACCCCGACTCGCCACCAGGTGTCACTGCCGCTCTAGGGGAAACCGTCCGTGCCTTACCCCGACTGGACACCAGGTGTCACTGCCGCTCTAGGATAAACCGTCCGTGCCTTACCCCGACTGGCCACCAGGTGTCACTGCAGCTTTAGGGGAAACCATCCGTGCCTTACCCCGACTGGCCACCAGGTGTCACTGCCGCTCTAGGGGAAACCGTCCGTGCCTTACCCAGACTGGCCACCAGGTGTCACTGCAGCTTTAGGGGAAACCCTCCGTGCCTTACCCCGACTGGCCACCAGGTGTCACTGCAGCTCTAGGGGAAACCGTCCGTGCCTTACCCCGACTGGCCAGCAGGTGTCACTGCAGCTTTAGGGGAAACCGTCCGTGCCTTACCCCGACTGGCCACCAGGTCTCACTGCGGCTCTAGGAGAAACCGTCCGTGCCTTACCCCAACTGGCCACCAGGTGTCACTGCAGTTCTAGGGGAAACCGTCCGTGCCTTACCCCGACTGGCCACCAGGTGTCACTGCCGCTCTAGGGGAAACCGTCCGTGCCTTACCCCGACTGGCCACCAGGTGTCACTGCCGCTCTAGGGGAAACCGTCCGTGCCTTACCCCTACTGGCCGCCAGGTGTCACTGCCGTTCTAGGGGAAACCGTCCGTGCCTTATCCCGACTGGCCGCCAGGTGTCACTGCAGCTTTAGGGGAAACCGTCCGTGCCTTACCCCGACTGGCCACCAGGTGTCACTGCAGCTTTAGGGGAAGCCGTCCGTGCCTTACCCCGACTGGCCACCAGGTGTCACTGCAGCTTTAGGGGAAACCGTCCGTGCCTTACCCCGACTGGCCACCAGGTGTCACTGCCGCTCTAGGGGAAACCGTCCGCGCCTTACCCCGACTGGCCATCAGGTGTCACTGCCGCTCTAGGGGAAACCGTCCGTGCCTTACCCCGACTGGCCACCAGGTGTCACTGCCGCTCTAGGGGAAACCGTCCGTGCCTTACCCCGACTGGCCACCAGGTGTCACTGCAGCTGTAGGGGAAACCGTCCGTGCCTTACACCAACTGGCCACCAGGTGTCACTGCAGCTCTAGGTGAAACCGTCCGTGCCTTACCCCGATTGGCCACCAGGTGTCACTGCAGCTTTAGGGGAAACCGTCCGTGCGTTACCCCGACTGGCCGCCAGGTGTCACTGCAGCTTTAGGGGAAACCGTCCGTGCCTTACCCCGATTGGCCACCAGGTGTCACTGCAGCTTTAGGGGAAACCGTCCGTGCCTTACCCCAACTGGCCACCAGGTGTCACTGCCGCTCTAGGGGAAACCGTCCGTGCCTTACCCCGACTGGCCACCAGGTGTCACTGCAGCTCTAGGGGAAACCGTCCGTGCCTTACCCCGACTGGCCACCAGGTGTCACTGCAGCTTTAGGGGAAACCGTCCGTGCCTTACCCCGACTGGCCACCAGGTGTCACTGCAGCTTTAGGGGAAAATGTCCGTGCCTTACCCCGACTGGCCACCAGGTGTCACTGCTGCTCTAGGGGAAACCGTCCGTGCCTTACCCCGACTGGACACCAGGTGTCACTGCAGCTTTAGGGCAAACCGTCCGTGCCTTACCCCGACTGGCCACCAGGTGTCACTGCAGTTCTAGGGGAAACCGTCCGTGCCTTACCCCGACTGGCCACCAGGTGTCACTGCCGCTCTAGGGGAAACCGTCCGTGCCTTACCCAGACTGGCCACCAGGTGTCACTGCAGCTTTAGGGGAAACCCTCCGTGCCTTACCCCGACTGGCCACCAGCTGTCACTGCAGCTCTAGGGGAAACCGTCCGTGCCTTACCCCGACTGGCCAGCAGGTGTCACTGCAGATTTAGGGGAAACCGTCCGTGCCTGACCCCGACTGGCCACCAGGTGTCACTGCGGCTCTAGGTGAAACCGTCCGTCCTTACCCCAACTGGCCACCAGGTGTCACTGCAGTTCTAGGGGAAACCGTCCGTGCCTTACCCCGACGGGCCACCAGGTGTCACTGCGGTCTAGGGGAAACCGTCCGTGCCTTCCCCCAACTGGCCACCAGGTGTCACTGTCGCTCTAGGGGAAACCGTCCGTGCCTTACCCCGACCGGCCATCAGGTGTCACTGCCGCTCTAGGGGGAACCGTCCGTGCCTTACCCCGACTGGCCAACAGGTGTCACTGCCGCTCTAGGGGAAACCGTCCGTGCCTTACCCCGACTGGCCACCAGGTGTCACTGCCGCTCTAGGGGAAACCGTCCGTGCCTTACCCCGACTGGCCACCTGGTGTCACTGCCGCTCTTGGGGAAACCGTCCGTGCCTTACCCCGACTGGCCACCAGGTGTCACTGCCGCTTTAGGGGAAACCGTCCGTGCCTTACCCCGACTGGCCACCAGGTGTCACTGCAGCTTTAGGGGAAACCGTCCGTGCCTTACCCCGACTGGCCACCAGGTGTCACTGCCGCTCTAGGGGAAACCGTCCGTGCCTAACCCCGACTGGCCACCAGGTGTCACTGCAGCTTTAGGGGAAACCCTCCGTGCCTTACCCCGACTGGCCACCAGGTGTCACTGCAGCTCTAGGGGAAACCGTCCGTGCCTTACCCCGATTGGCCACCAGGTGTCACTGCAGCTTTAGGGGAAACCGTCCGTGCCTTACACCGACTGGCCACGAGGTGTCACTGCCGCTCTAGGGGAAACCGTCCGTGCCTTACCCCGACTGGCCACCAGGTGTCACTGCAGCTGTAGGGGAAACCGTCCGTGCCTTACCCCGACTGGCCACCAGGTGTCACTGCAGCTTTAGGGGAAACCGTCCGTGCCTTACCCCGACTGGCCACCAGGTGTCACTGCAGCTTTAGGGGAAAATGTCCGTGCCTTACCCCGACTGGCCACCAGGTGTCACTGCCGCTCTAGGGGAAACCGTCCGTGCCTTACCCCGACTGGCCACCAGGTGTCACTGCCGCTCTACGGGAAACCGTCCGTGCCTTACCCCGACTGGCCACCAGATGTCACTGTCGCTCTAGGGGAAACCGTCAGTGCCTTACCCCGACTGGCCATCAGGTGTCACTGCCGCTCTAGGGGGAACCGCCCGTGCCTTACCCCAACTGGCCACCAGGTCTCACTGCCGCTCTACGGGAAAACGTCCGTGCCTTACCCCGACTGGCCACCAGATGTCACTGTCGCTCTAGGGGAAACCGTCCGTGCCTTCCCCGACTGGCCATCAGGTGTCACTGCCGCTCTAGGGGGAACCGTCCGTGCCTTACCCCAACTGGCCGCCAGGTGTCACTGCCGCTCTAGGGGAAACCGTCCGTGCCTTACCCCGACTGGCCACCAGGTGTCACTGCAGCTCTAGGGGAAACCATCCGTGCCTTACCCCGACTGGCCACCAGGTGTCACTGCAGCTTTAGGGGAAACCGTCCGTGCCTTACCCCGACTGGACACCAGGTGTCACTGCAGCTTTAGGGGAAACCGTCCGTGCCTTACCCCGACTGGCCACCAGGTGTCACTGCCGCTCTACGGAAAACCGTCCGTGCCTTACCCCGACTGGCCACCAGGTGTCACTGCCGCTCTAGGGGAAACCATCCGTGCCTTACCCCGACTGGCCACCAGGTGTCACTGCCGCTTTAGGGGAAACCGTCCGTGCCTTACCCCGACTGGCCACCAGGTGTCACTGCCGCTCTAGGGGAAACCGTCCGTGCCTTACCCCGACTGGCCACCAGGTGTCACTACCGCTCTAGGGGAAACCGTCCGTGCCTTACGCCGACTGGCTACCAGGTGTCACTGCCGCTCTAGGATAAACCGTCCGTGCCTTACCCCGACTGGACACCAGGTGTCACTGCAGCTTTAGGGGAAACCGTCCGTGCCTTACCCCGACTGGCCACCAGGTGTCACTGCCGCTCTAGGGGAAACCGTCCGTGCCCTATCCAGACTGGCCACCAGGTGTCACTGCAGCTTTAGGGGAAACCGACTGGCCACCAGGTGTCACTGCTGCTCGAGGGGAAACCGTCCGTGCCTTACCCCGACTGGCCGCCAGGTGTCACTGCAGCTTTAGGGGAAACCGTCCGTGCCTTACCCCGATTGGCCACCAGGTGTCACTGCAGCTTTAGGGGAAACCGTCCGTGCCTTACCACGACTGGCCACCAGGTGTCACTGCCGCTCCAGGGGAAACCGTCCGTGCCTTACCCCGACTGGCCACCAGGTGTCACTGCCGCTCTAGGGGAAACCGTCCGTGCCTTACCCCGACTGGCCACCAGGTGTCACTGCCGCTTTAGGGGAAACCGTCCGTGCCTTACCCCGACTGGCCACCAAGTGTCACTGCCGCTTTAGGGGAAACCGTCCGTGCCTTACCCCGACTGGCCACCAGGTGTCACTGCCGCTCTAGGGGAAACCGTCCGTGCCTTACCCCGACTGGCCACCAGGTGTCACTGCCGCTCCAGGGGAAACCGTCCGTGCCTTACCCCGACTGGCCACCAGGTGTCACTGCAGCTCTAGGGGAAACCGTCCGTGCCTTACCCTGACTGGCCACCAGGTGTCACTGCCGCTCTAGGGGAAACCGTCCGTGCCTTACCCAGACTGGCCACCAGGTGTCACTGCAGCTTTAGGGGAAACCGTCCGTGCCTTACACCGACTGGCCACCAGGTGTCACTGCCGCTCTAGGGGAAACCGTCCATGCCTTACCCCGACTGGCCACCAGGTGTCACTGCCACTCTAGCGGAAACCGTCCGTGCCTTACCCCGACTGGCCACCAGGTGTCACTGCCGCTCTAGGGGAAACCGTCCGTGCCTTACCCCGACTGGCCACAAGGTGTCACTGCAGCTCTAGGGGAAACTGTCCGTGCCTTACCCCAACTGGCCGCCAGGTGTCACTGCCGTTCTAGGGGAAACCGTCCGTGCCTTATCCCGACTGGCCACCAGGTGTCACTGCAGCTCTAGGGGAAACCGTCCGTGCCTTTCCCCGACTGGCCGCCAGGTGTCACTGCAGCTTTAGGGGAAAAAGTCCGTGCCTTACCGCGATTGGCCACCAGGTGTCACTGCAGCTTTAGGGGAAACCGTCCGTGCCTTACACCAACTGGCAACCAGGTGTCACTGCCGCTCTAGGGGAAACCGTCCGTGCCTTACCCCGACTGGCCACCACGTGTCACTGCCGCTCTACGGGAAACCGTCCGTGCCTTACCCCGACTGGCCACCAGATGTCACTGTCGCTCTAGGGGAAACGGTCCGTGCCTGACCCCGACTGGCCATCATGTGTCACTGCCGCTCTAGGGGGAACCGTCCGTGCCTTACCCCGACTGGCCACCAGGTGTCACTGCCGCTTTAGGGGAAAACGTCCGTGCCTTACCCCGACTGGCCACCAGGTGTCACTGCCGCTCTAGGGGAAACCGTCCGTGCCTTACCCAGACTGGCCACCAGGTGTCACTGCAGCTTTAGGGGAAACCCTCCGTGCCTTACCCCGACTGGCCGCCAGGTGTCACTGCAGCTCTAGGGTAAACCGTCCGTGCCTTACCCCGACTGGCCACCAGGTGTCACTGCGGTCTAGGGGAAACCGTCCGTGCCTTACCCCGACTGGCCACCAGGTGTCACTGTCGCTCTAGGGGAAACCGTCCGTGCCTTACCCCGACTGGCCATCAGGTGTCACTGCCGCTCTAGGGGGAACCGTCCGTGCCTTACCCCGACTGGCCACCAGGTGTCACTGCCGCTCTAGGGGAAACCGTCCGTGCCTTACCCCGACTGGCCACCAGGTGTCACTGCCGCTCTAGGGGGAACCGTCCGTGCCTTACCCCGACTGGCCACCAGGTGTCACTGCCGCTCGAGGGGAAACCGTCCGTGCCTTACCCCGACTGGCCTCCAGGTGTCACTGCAGCTCTAGGGGAAACCGTACGTGCCTTACCCCGACTGGCCACCAGGTGTCACTGCAGCTTTAGGGGAAACCGTCCGTGCCTTACCCCGACTGGCCACCAGGTGTCACTGCAGCTTTAGGGGAAAATGTCCGTGCCTTACCCCGACTGGCCACCAGGTGTCACTGCCGCTCTAGGGGAAACCGTCCGTGCCTTACCCCGACTGGACACCAGGTGTCACTGCAGCTTTAGGGGAAACCGTCCGTGCCTTACCCCGACTGGCCACCAGGTGTCACTGCCGCTCTACGGGAAACCGTCCGTGCCTTACCCCGACTGGCCACCAGATGTCACTGTCGCTCTAGGGGAAACGGTCCGTGCCTTACCACGACTGGCCATCATGTGTCACTGCCGCTCTAGGGGGAACCGTCCGTGCCTTACCCCGACTGGCCACCAGGTGTCACTGCCGCTCTAGGGGAAAACGTCCGTGCCTTACCCCGACTGGCCACCAGGTGTCACTGCCGCTCTAGGGGAAACCGTCCGTGCCTTACCCCGACTGGCCACCAGGTGTCACTGCAGCTCTAGGGGAAACCGTCCGTGCCTTACCCCGACTGGCCGCCAGGTGTCACTGCCGCTCTAGGGGAAACCGTCCGTGCCTTACCCCGACTGGCCACCAGGTGTCACTGCAGCTCTAGGGGAAACCGTCCGTGCCTTACCCCAACTGGCCGCCAGGTGTCACTGCCGTTCTAGGGGAAACCGTCCGTGCCTTATCCCGACTGGCCACCAGGTGTCACTGCAGCTCTAGGGGAAACCGTCCGTGCCTTACCCCGACTAGCCGCCAGGTGTCACTGCAGCTTTAGGGGAAACCGTCCGTGCCTTACCCCGATTGGCCAGCAGGTGTCACTGCAGCTTTAGGGGAAACCGTCCGTGCCTTACCCCAACTGGCCGCCAGGTGTCACTGCCGCTCTAGGGGAAACCGTCCGTGCCTTACCCCAACTGGCCACCAGGTGTCACTGCAGCTCTAGGGGAAACCGTCCGTGCCTTACCCCGACTGGCCACCAGGTGTCACTGCAGCTTTAGGGGAAACCGTCCGTGCCTTACCCCGACTGGACACCAGGTGTCACTGCAGCTTTAGGGGAAACCGTCCGTGCCTTACCCCGACTGGCCACGAGGTGTCACTGCCGCTCTACGGAAAACCGTCCGTGCCTTACCCCGACTGGCCACCAGGTGTCACTGCCGCTCTAGGGGAAACCATCCGTGCCTTACCCCGACTGGCCACCAGGTGTCACTGCCGCTTTAGGGGAAACCGTCCGTGCCTTACCCCGACTGGCCACCAGGTGTCACTGCCGCTCTAGGGGAAACCGTCCGTGCCTTACCCCGACTGGCCACCAGGTGTCACTGCCGCTCTAGGGGAAACCGTCCGTGCCTTACCCCGACTGGCCACCAGGTGTCACTGCAGCTTTAGGGGAAACCGTCCGTGCCTTACCCCGACTGGCCGCCAGGTGTCACTGCAGCTTTAGGGGAAACCGTCCGTGCCTTACCCCGACTGGACACCAGGTGTCACTGCAGCTTTAGGGGAAACCGTCCGTGCCTTACCCCGACTGGCCACCAGGTGTCACTGCCGCTCTACGGAAAACCCTCCGTGCCTTACCCCGACTGGCCACCAGGTGTCACTGCCGCTCTAGGGGAAACCATCCGTGCCTTACCCCGACTGGCCACCAGGTGTCACTGCCGCTTTAGGGGAAACCGTCCGTGCCTTACCCCGACTGGCCACCAGGTGTCACTGCCGCTCTAGGGGAAACCGAACGTGCCTTACCCCGACTGGCCACCAGGTGTCACTGCCGCTCTAGGGGAAACCGTCCGTGCCTTACCCCGACTGGACACCAGGTGTCACTGCCGCTCTACGGGAAACCGTCCGTGCCTTACCCCGACTGGCCACCAGATGTCACTGTCGCTCTAGGGGAAACGGTCCGTGCCTTACCCCGACTGGCCATCATGTGTCACTGCCGCTCTAGGGGGAACCGTCCGTGCCTTACCCCGACTGGCCACCAGGTGTCACTGCCGCTCTAGGGGAAAACGTCTGTGCCTTACCCCGACTGGCCACCAGGTGTCACTGCCGCTCTAGGGGAAACCGTCCGTGCCTTACCCCGACTGGCCACCAGGTGTCACTGCAGCTCTAGGGAAAACCGGTCCGTGCCTTACCCCGACTGGCCGCCAGGTGTCACTGCCGCTCTAGGGGGAACCGTCCGTGCCTTACCCCGACTGGCCACCAGGTGTCACTGCAGCTCTAGGGGAAACCGTCCGTGCCTTACCCCAACTGGCCGCCAGGTGTCACTGCCGTTCTAGGGGAAACCGTCCGTGCCTTATCCCGATGGCCACCAGGTGTCACTGCAGCTCTAGGGGAAACCGTCCGTGCTTACCCCGACTAGCCGCCAGGTGTCACTGCAGCTTTAGGGGAAACCGTCCGTGCCTTACCCCGATTGGCCAGCAGGTGTCACTGCAGCTTTAGGGGAAACCGTCCGTGCCTTACCCCAACTGGCCGCCAGGTGTCACTGCCGCTCTAGGGGAAACCGTCCGTGCCTTACCCCGACTGGCCACCAGGTGTCACTGCAGCTCTAGGGGAAACCGTCCGTGCCTTACCCCGACTGGCCACCAGGTGTCACTGCAGCTTTAGGGGAAACCGTCCGTGCCTTACCCCGACTGGACACCAGGTGTCACTGCAGCTTTAGGGGAAACCGTCCGTGCCTTACCCCGACTGGCCACCAGGTGTCACTGCCGCTCTACGGAAAACCGTCCGTGCCTTACCCCGACTGGCCACCAGGTGTCACTGCCGCTCTAGGGGAAACCGTCCGTGCCTTACCCCGACTGGCCACCAGGTGTCACTGCCGCTCTAGGGGAAACCGTCCGTGCCTTACCCCGACTGGCCACCAGGTGTCACTGCCGCTCTAGGGGAAACCGTCCGTGCCTTACCCCGACTGGACACCAGGTGTCACTGCCGCTCTAGGATAAACCGTCCGTGCCTTACCCCGACTGGCCACCAGGTGTCACTGCAGCTTTAGGGAAACCATCCGTGCCTTACCCTGACTGGCCACCAGGTGTCACTGCCGCTCTAGGGGAAACCGTCCGTGCCTTACCCAGACTGGCCACCAGGTGTCACTGCAGCTTTAGGGGAAACCCTCCGTGCCTTACCCCGACTGGCCACCAGGTGTCACTGCAGCTCTAGGGGAAACCGTCCGTGCCTTACCCCGACTGGCCAGCAGGTGTCACTGCAGCTTTAGGGGAAACCGTCCGTGCCTTACCCCGACTGGCCACCAGGTCTCACTGCGGCTCTAGGAGAAACCGTCCGTGCCTTACCCCAACTGGCCACCAGGTGTCACTGCAGTTCTAGGGGAAACCGTCCGTGCCTTACCCCGACTGGCCACCAGGTGTCACTGCCGCTCTAGGGGAAACCGTCCGTGCCTTACCCCGACTGGCCACCAGGTGTCACTGCCGCTCTAGGGGAAACCGTCCGTGCCTTACCCCTACTGGCCGCCAGGTGTCACTGCCGTTCTAGGGGAAACCGTCCGTGCCTTATCCCGACTGGCCGCCAGGTGTCACTGCAGCTTTAGGGGAAACCGTCCGTGCCTTACCCCGACTGGCCACCAGGTGTCACTGCAGCTTTAGGGGAAACCGTCCGTGCCTTACCCCGACTGGCCACCAGGTGTCACTGCCGCTCTAGGGTAAACCATCCGTGCCTTACCCCGACTGGCCATCAGGTGTCACTGCCGCTCTAGGGGAAACCGTCCGTGCCTTACCCCGACTGGCCACCAGGTGTCACTGCCGCTCTAGGGGAAACCGTCCGTGCCTTACCCCGACTGGCCACCAGGTGTCACTGCAGCTGTAGGGGAAACTGTCCGTGCCTTACCCCGACTGGCCACCAGGTGTCACTGCCGCTCTAGGGGAAACCGTCCGTGCCTAACCCCGACTGGCCACCAGGTGTCACTGCAGCTTTAGGGGAAACCTTCCGTGCCTTACCCCGACTGGCCACCAGGTGTCACTGCAGCTCTAGGGGAAACCGTCCGTGCCTTACCCCGATTGGCCACCAGGTGTCACTGCAGCTTTAGGGGAAACCGTCCGTGCCTTACACCAACTGGCCACGAGGTGTCACTGCCGCTCTAGGGGAAACCGTCTGTGCCTTACCCCGACTGGCCACCAGGTGTCACTGCAGCTCTAGGGGAAACCGTCCGTGCCTTACCCCGACTGGCCACCAGGTGTCACTGCAGCTTTAGGGGAAACCGTCCGTGCCTTACCCCGACTGGCCACCAGGTGTCACTGCAGCTTTAGGGGAAAATGTCCGTGCCTTACCCCGACTGGCCACCAGGTGTCACTGCCGCTCTAGGGGAAACCGTCCGTGCCTTACCCCGACTGGACACCAGGTGTCACTGCAGCTTTAGGGGAAACCGTCCGTGCCTTACCCCGACTGGCCACCAGGTGTCACTGCCGCTCTACGGGAAACCGTCCGTGCCTTACCCCGACTGGCCACCAGATGTCACTGTCGCTCTAGGGGAAACCGTCAGTGCCTTACCCCGACTGGCCATCAGGTGTCACTGCCGCTCTAGGGGGAACCGCCCGTGCCTTACCCCAACTGGCCACCAGGTCTCACTGCCGCTCTACGGGAAAACGTCCGTGCCTTACCCCGACTGGCCACCAGATGTCACTGTCGCTCTAGGGGAAACCGTCCGTGCCTTCCCCGACTGGCCATCAGGTGTCACTGCCGCTCTAGGGGGAACCGTCCGTGCCTTACCCCAACTGGCCGCCAGGTGTCACTGCCGCTCTAGGGGAAACCGTCCGTGCCTTACCCCGACTGGCCACCAGGTGTCACTGCAGCTCTAGGGGAAACCATCCGTTCCTTACCCCGACTGGCCACCAGGTGTCACTGCAGCTTTAGGGGAAACCGTCCGTGCCTTACCCCGACTGGACACCAGGTGTCACTGCAGCTTTAGGGGAAACCGTCCGTGCCTTACCCCGACTGGCCACCAGGTGTCACTGCCGCTCTACGGAAAACCGTCCGTGCCTTACCCCGACTGGCCACCAGGTGTCACTGCCGCTCTAGGGGAAACCATCCGTGCCTTACCCCGACTGGCCACCAGGTGTCACTGCCGCTTTAGGGGAAACCGTCCGTGCCTTACCCCGACTGGCCACCAGGTGTCACTGCCGCTCTAGGGGAAACCGTCCGTGCCTTACCCCGACTGGCCACCAGGTGTCACTACCGCTCTAGGGGAAACCGTCCGTGCCTTACGCCGACTGGCCACCAGGTGTCACTGCCGCTCTAGGATAAACCGTCCGTGCCTTACCCCGACTGGCCACCAGGTGTCACTGCAGCTTTAGGGGAAACCGTCCGTGCCTTACCCCGACTGGCCACCAGGTGTCACTGCCGCTCTAGGGGAAACCGTCCGTGCCTTATACAGACTGGCCACCAGGTGTCACTGCAGCTTTAGGGGAAACCGACTGGCCACCAGGTGTCACTGCCGCTCGAGGGGAAACCGTCCGTGCCTTACCCCGACTGGCCGCCAGGTGTCACTGCAGCTTTAGGGGAAACCGTCCGTGCCTTACCCCGATTGGCCACCAGGTGTCACTGCAGCTTTAGGGGAAACCGTCCGTGCCTTACCACGACTGGCCACCAGGTGTCACTGCCGCTCCAGGGGAAACCGTCCGTGCCTTACCCCGACTGGCCACCAGGTGTCACTGCCGCTCTAGGGGAAACCGTCCGTGCCTTACCCCGACTGGCCACCAGGTGTCACTGCCGCTTTAGGGGAAACCGTCCGTGCCTTACCCCGACTGGCCACCAAGTGTCACTGCCGCTTTAGGGGAAACCGTCCGTGCCTTACCCCGACTGGCCACCAGGTGTCACTGCCGCTCTAGGGGAAACCGTCCGTGCCTTACCCCGACTGGCCACCAGGTGTCACTGCCGCTCCAGGGGAAACCGTCCGTGCCTTACCCCGACTGGCCACCAGGTGTCACTGCAGCTTTAGGGGAAACCGTCCGTGCCTTACCCCGACTGGCCACCAGGTGTCACTGCCGCTCTAGGGGAAACCGTCCGTGCCTTACCCAGACTGGCCACCAGGTGTCACTGCAGCTTTAGGGGAAACCCTCCGTGCCTTACCCCGACTGGCCGCCAGGTGTCACTGCAGCTCTAGGGTAAACCGTCCGTGCCTTACCCCGACTGGCCACCAGGTGTCACTGCGGTCTAGGGGAAACCGTCCGTGCCTTACCCCGACTGGCCACCAGGTGTCACTGTCGCTCTAGGGGAAACCGTCCGTGCCTTACCCCGACTGGCCATCAGGTGTCACTGCCGCTCTAGGGGGAACCGTCCGTGCCTTACCCCGACTGGCCACCAGGTGTCACTGCCGCTCTAGGGGAAACCGTCCGTGCCTTACCCCGACTGGCCACCAGGTGTCACTGCCGCTCTAGGGGGAACCGTCCGTGCCTTACCCCGACTGGCCACCAGGTGTCACTGCCGCTCGAGGGGAAACCGTCCGTGCCTTACCCCGACTGGCCTCCAGGTGTCACTGCAGCTCTAGGGGAAACCGTACGTGCCTTACCCCGACTGGCCACCAGGTGTCACTGCAGCTTTAGGGGAAACCGTCCGTGCCTTACCCCGACTGGCCACCAGGTGTCACTGCAGCTTTAGGGGAAAATGTCCGTGCCTTACCCCGACTGGCCACCAGGTGTCACTGCCGCTCTAGGGGAAACCGTCCGTGCCTTACCCCGACTGGACACCAGGTGTCACTGCAGCTTTAGGGGAAACCGTCCGTGCCTTACCCCGACTGGCCACCAGGTGTCACTGCCGCTCTACGGGAAACCGTCCGTGCCTTACCCCGACTGGCCACCAGATGTCACTGTCGCTCTAGGGGAAACGGTCCGTGCCTTACCACGACTGGCCATCATGTGTCACTGCCGCTCTAGGGGGAACCGTCCGTGCCTTACCCCGACTGGCCACCAGGTGTCACTGCCGCTCTAGGGGAAAACGTCCGTGCCTTACCCCGACTGGCCACCAGGTGTCACTGCCGCTCTAGGGGAAACCGTCCGTGCCTTACCCCGACTGGCCACCAGGTGTCACTGCAGCTCTAGGGGAAACCGTCCGTGCCTTACCCCGACTGGCCGCCAGGTGTCACTGCCGCTCTAGGGGAAACCGTCCGTGCCTTACCCCGACTGGCCACCAGGTGTCACTGCAGCTCTAGGGGAAACCGTCCGTGCCTTACCCCAACTGGCCGCCAGGTGTCACTGCCGTTCTAGGGGAAACCGTCCGTGCCTTATCCCGACTGGCCACCAGGTGTCACTGCAGCTCTAGGGGAAACCGTCCGTGCCTTACCCCGACTAGCCGCCAGGTGTCACTGCAGCTTTAGGGGAAACCGTCCGTGCCTTACCCCGATTGGCCAGCAGGTGTCACTGCAGCTTTAGGGGAAACCGTCCGTGCCTTACCCCAACTGGCCGCCAGGTGTCACTGCCGCTCTAGGGGAAACCGTCCGTGCCTTACCCCAACTGGCCACCAGGTGTCACTGCAGCTCTAGGGGAAACCGTCCGTGCCTTACCCCGACTGGCCACCAGGTGTCACTGCAGCTTTAGGGGAAACCGTCCGTGCCTTACCCCGACTGGACACCAGGTGTCACTGCAGCTTTAGGGGAAACCGTCCGTGCCTTACCCCGACTGGCCACCAGGTGTCACTGCCGCTCTACGGAAAACCGTCCGTGCCTTACCCCGACTGGCCACCAGGTGTCACTGCCGCTCTAGGGGAAACCATCCGTGCCTTACCCCGACTGGCCACCAGGTGTCACTGCCGCTTTAGGGGAAACCGTCCGTGCCTTACCCCGACTGGCCACCAGGTGTCACTGCCGCTCTAGGGGAAACCGTCCGTGCCTTACCCCGACTGGCCACCAGGTGTCACTGCCGCTCTAGGGGAAACCGTCCGTGCCTTACCCCGACTGGCCACCAGGTGTCACTGCAGCTTTAGGGGAAACCGTCCGTGCCTTACCCCGACTGGCCGCCAGGTGTCACTGCAGCTTTAGGGGAAACCGTCCGTGCCTTACCCCGACTGGACACCAGGTGTCACTGCAGCTTTAGGGGAAACCGTCCGTGCCTTACCCCGACTGGCCACCAGGTGTCACTGCCGCTCTACGGAAAACCCTCCGTGCCTTACCCCGACTGGCCACCAGGTGTCACTGCCGCTCTAGGGGAAACCATCCGTGCCTTACCCCGACTGGCCACCAGGTGTCACTGCCGCTTTAGGGGAAACCGTCCGTGCCTTACCCCGACTGGCCACCAGGTGTCACTGCCGCTCTAGGGGAAACCGAACGTGCCTTACCCCGACTGGCCACCAGGTGTCACTGCCGCTCTAGGGGAAACCGTCCGTGCCTTACCCCGACTGGACACCAGGTGTCACTGCCGCTCTACGGGAAACCGTCCGTGCCTTACCCCGACTGGCCACCAGATGTCACTGTCGCTCTAGGGGAAACGGTCCGTGCCTTACCCCGACTGGCCATCATGTGTCACTGCCGCTCTAGGGGGAACCGTCCGTGCCTTACCCCGACTGGCCACCAGGTGTCACTGCCGCTCTAGGGGAAAACGTCCGTGCCTTACCCCGACTGGCCACCAGGTGTCACTGCCGCTCTAGGGGAAACCGTCCGTGCCTTACCCCGACTGGCCACCAGGTGTCACTGCAGCTCTAGGGGAAACCGTCCGTGCCTTACCCCGACTGGCCGCCAGGTGTCACTGCCGCTCTAGGGGAAACCGTCCGTGCCTTACCCCGACTGGCCAGCAGGTGTCACTGCAGCTCTAGGGGAAACCGTCCGTGCCTTACCCCAACTGGCCGCCAGGTGTCACTGCCGTTCTAGGGGAAACCGTCCGTGCCTTATCCCGACTGGCCACCAGGTGTCACTGCAGCTCTAGGGGAAACCGTCCGTGCCTTACCCCGACTAGCCGCCAGGTGTCACTGCAGCTTTAGGGGAAACCGTCCGTGCCTTACCCCGATTGGCCAGCAGGTGTCACTGCAGCTTTAGGGGAAACCGTCCGTGCCTTACCCCAACTGGCCGCCAGGTGTCACTGCCGCTCTAGGGGAAACCGTCCGTGCCTTACCCCGACTGGCCACCAGGTGTCACTGCAGCTCTAGGGGAAACCGTCCGTGCCTTACCCCGACTGGCCACCAGGTGTCACTGCAGCTTTAGGGGAAACCGTCCGTGCCTTACCCCGACTGGACACCAGGTGTCACTGCAGCTTTAGGGGAAACCGTCCGTGCCTTACCCCGACTGGCCACCAGGTGTCACTGCCGCTCTACGGAAAACCGTCCGTGCCTTACCCCGACTGGCCACCAGGTGTCACTGCCGCTCTAGGGGAAACCGTCCGTGCCTTACCCCGACTGGCCACCAGGTGTCACTGCCGCTCTAGGGGAAACCGTCCGTGCCTTACCCCGACTGGCCACCAGGTGTCACTGCCGCTCTAGGGGAAACCGTCCGTGCCTTACCCCGACTGGACACCAGGTGTCACTGCCGCTCTAGGATAAACCGTCCGTGCCTTACCCCGACTGGCCACCAGGTGTCACTGCAGCTTTAGGGGAAACCATCCGTGCCTTACCCTGACTGGCCACCAGGTGTCACTGCCGCTCTAGGGGAAACCGTCCGTGCCTTACCCAGACTGGCCACCAGGTGTCACTGCAGCTTTAGGGGAAACCCTCCGTGCCTTACCCCGACTGGCCACCAGGTGTCACTGCAGCTCTAGGGGAAACCGTCCGTGCCTTACCCCGACTGGCCAGCAGGTGTCACTGCAGCTTTAGGGGAAACCGTCCGTGCCTTACCCCGACTGGCCACCAGGTCTCACTGCGGCTCTAGGAGAAACCGTCCGTGCCTTACCCCAACTGGCCACCAGGTGTCACTGCAGTTCTAGGGGAAACCGTCCGTGCCTTACCCCGACTGGCCACCAGGTGTCACTGCCGCTCTAGGGGAAACCGTCCGTGCCTTACCCCTACTGGCCGCCAGGTGTCACTGCCGTTCTAGGGGAAACCGTCCGTGCCTTATCCCGACTGGCCGCCAGGTGTCACTGCAGCTTTAGGGGAAACCGTCCGTGCCTTACCCCGACTGGCCACCAGGTGTCACTGCAGCTTTAGGGGAAACCGTCCGTGCCTTACCCCGACTGGCCACCAGGTGTCACTGCCGCTCTAGGGTAAACCATCCGTGCCTTACCCCGACTGGCCATCAGGTGTCACTGCCGCTCTAGGGGAAACCGTCCGTGCCTTACCCCGACTGGCCACCAGGTGTCACTGCCGCTCTAGGGGAAACCGTCCGTGCCTTACCCCGACTGGCCACCAGGTGTCACTGCAGCTGTAGGGGAAACTGTCCGTGCCTTACCCCGACTGGCCACCAGGTGTCACTGCCGCTCTAGGGGAAACCGTCCGTGCCTAACCCCGACTGGCCACCAGGTGTCACTGCAGCTTTAGGGGAAACCTTCCGTGCCTTACCCCGACTGGCCACCAGGTGTCACTGCAGCTCTAGGGGAAACCGTCCGTGCCTTACCCCGATTGGCCACCAGGTGTCACTGCAGCTTTAGGGGAAACCGTCCGTGCCTTACACCAACTGGCCACGAGGTGTCACTGCCGCTCTAGGGGAAACCGTCCGTGCCTTACCCCGACTGGCCACCAGGTGTCACTGCAGCTCTAGGGGAAACCGTCCGTGCCTTACCCCGACTGGCCACCAGGTGTCACTGCAGCTTTAGGGGAAACCGTCCGTGCCTTACCCCGACTGGCCACCAGGTGTCACTGCAGCTTTAGGGGAAAATGTCCGTGCCTTACCCCGACTGGCCACCAGGTGTCACTGCCGCTCTAGGGGAAACCGTCCGTGCCTTACCCCGACTGGACACCAGGTGTCACTGCAGCTTTAGGGGAAACCGTCCGTGCCTTACCCCGACTGGCCACCAGGTGTCACTGCCGCTCTACGGGAAACCGTCCGTGCCTTACCCCGACTGGCCACCAGATGTCACTGTCGCTCTAGGGGAAACCGTCAGTGCCTTACCCCGACTGGCCATCAGGTGTCACTGCCGCTCTAGGGGGAACCGCCCGTGCCTTACCCCAACTGGCCACCAGGTCTCACTGCCGCTCTACGGGAAAACGTCCGTGCCTTACCCCGACTGGCCACCAGATGTCACTGTCGCTCTAGGGGAAACCGTCCGTGCCTTCCCCGACTGGCCATCAGGTGTCACTGCCGCTCTAGGGGGAACCGTCCGTGCCTTACCCCAACTGGCCGCCAGGTGTCACTGCTGCTCTAGGGGAAACCGTCCGTGCCTTACCCCGACTGGCCACCAGGTGTCACTGCAGCTCTAGGGGAAACCATCCGTTCCTTACCCCGACTGGCCACCAGGTGTCACTGCAGCTTTAGGGGAAACCGTCCGTGCCTTACCCCGACTGGACACCAGGTGTCACTGCAGCTTTAGGGGAAACCGTCCGTGCCTTACCCCGACTGGCCACCAGGTGTCACTGCCGCTCTACGGAAAACCGTCCGTGCCTTACCCCGACTGGCCACCAGGTGTCACTGCCGCTCTAGGGGAAACCATCCGTGCCTTACCCCGACTGGCCACCAGGTGTCACTGCCGCTTTAGGGGAAACCGTCCGTGCCTTACCCCGACTGGCCACCAGGTGTCACTGCCGCTCTAGGGGAAACCGTCCGTGCCTTACCCCGACTGGCCACCAGGTGTCACTACCGCTCTAGGGGAAACCGTCCGTGCCTTACGCCGACTGGCCACCAGGTGTCACTGCCGCTCTAGGATAAACCGTCCGTGCCTTACCCCGACTGGCCACCAGGTGTCACTGCAGCTTTAGGGGAAACCGTCCGTGCCTTACCCCGACTGGCCACCAGGTGTCACTGCCGCTCTAGGGGAAACCGTCCGTGCCTTATCCAGACTGGCCACCAGGTGTCACTGCAGCTTTAGGGGAAACCGACTGGCCACCAGGTGTCACTGCCGCTCGAGGGGAAACCGTCCGTGCCTTACCCCGACTGGCCGCCAGGTGTCACTGCAGCTTTAGGGGAAACCGTCCGTGCCTTACCCCGATTGGCCACCAGGTGTCACTGCAGCTTTAGGGGAAACCGTCCGTGCCTTACCACGACTGGCCACCAGGTGTCACTGCCGCTCCAGGGGAAACCGTCCGTGCCTTACCCCGACTGGCCACCAGGTGTCACTGCCGCTCTAGGGGAAACCGTCCGTTCCTTACCCCGACTGGCCACCAGGTGTCACTGCCGCTTTAGGGGAAACCGTCCGTGCCTTACCCCGACTGGCCACCAAGTGTCACTGCCGCTTTAGGGGAAACCGTCCGTGCCTTACCCCGACTGGCCACCAGGTGTCACTGCCGCTCTAGGGGAAACCGTCCGTGCCTTACCCCGACTGGCCACCAGGTGTCACTGCCGCTCCAGGGGAAACCGTCCGTGCCTTACCCCGACTGGCCACCAGGTGTCACTGCAGCTCTAGGGGAAACCGTCCGTGCCTTACCCTGACTGGCCACCAGGTGTCACTGCCGCTCTAGGGGAAACCGTCCGTGCCTTACCCAGACTGGCCACCAGGTGTCACTGCAGCTTTAGGGGAAACCGTCCGTGCCTTACACCGACTGGCCACCAGGTGTCACTGCCGCTCTAGGGGAAACCGTCCATGCCTTACCCCGACTGGCCACCAGGTGTCACTGCCACTCTAGCGGAAACCGTCCGTGCCTTACCCCGACTGGCCACCAGGTGTCACTGCCGCTCTAGGGGAAACCGTCCGTGCCTTACCCCGACTGGCCACAAGGTGTCACTGCAGCTCTAGGGGAAACTGTCCGTGCCTTACCCCAACTGGCCGCCAGGTGTCACTGCCGTTCTAGGGGAAACCGTCCGTGCCTTATCCCGACTGGCCACCAGGTGTCACTGCAGCTCTAGGGGAAACCGTCCGTGCCTTTCCCCGACTGGCCGCCAGGTGTCACTGCAGCTTTAGGGGAAAAAGTCCGTGCCTTACCGCGATTGGCCACCAGGTGTCACTGCAGCTTTAGGGGAAACCGTCCGTGCCTTACACCAACTGGCCACCAGGTGTCACTGCCGCTCTAGGGGAAACCGTCCGTGCCTTACCCCGACCGGCCTCCAGGTGTCACTGCAGCTCTAGGGGAAACCGTACGTGCCTTACCCCGACTGGCCACCAGGTGTCACTGCAGCTTTAGGGGAAACCGTCCGTGCCTTACCCCGACTGGCCACCAGGTGTCACTGCAGCTTTAGGGGAAAATGTCCGTGCCTTACCCCGACTGGCCACCAGGTGTCACTGCCGCTCTAGGGGAAACCGTCCGTGCCTTACCCCGACTGGACACCAGGTGTCACTGCAGCTCTAGGGTAAACCATCCGTGCCTTACCCCGACTGGCCATCAGGTGTCACTGCCGCTCTAGGGGAAACCGTCCGTGCCTTACCCCGACTGGCCACCAGGTGTCACTGCCGCTCTAGGGGAAACCGTCCGTGCCTTACCCCGACTGGTCACCAGGTGTCACTGCAGCTGTAGGGGAAACTGTCCGTGCCTTACCCCGACTGGCCACCAGGTGTCACTGCCGCTCTAGGGGAAACCGTCCGTGCCTAACCCCGACTGGCCACCAGGTGTCACTGCAGCTTTAGGGGAAACCCTCCGTGCCTTACCCCGACTGGCCACCAGGTGTCACTACCGCTCTAGGGGAAACCGTCCGTGCCTTACGCCGACTGGCCACCAGGTGTCACTGAGGCTCTAGGATAAACCGTCCGTGCCTTACCCCGACTGGCCACCAGGTGTCACTGCAGCTTTAGGGGAAACCGTCCGTGCCTTACCCCGACTGGCCACCAGGTGTCACTGCCGCTCTAGGGGAAACCGTCCGTGCCTTATCCAGACTGGCCACCAGGTGTCACTGCAGCTTTAGGGGAAACCGACTGGCCACCAGGTGTCACTGCCGCTCGAGGGGAAACCGTCCGTGCCTTACCCCGACTGGCCGCCAGGTGTCACTGCAGCTTTAGGGGAAACCGTCCGTGCCTTACCCCGATTGGCCACCAGGTGTCACTGCAGCTTTAGGGGAAACCGTCCGTGCCTTACCACGACTGGCCACCAGGTGTCACTGCCGCTCCAGGGGAAACCGTCCGTGCCTTACCCCGACTGGCCACCAGGTGTCACTGCCGCTCTAGGGGAAACCGTCCGTGCCTTACCCCGACTAGCCACCAGGTGTCACTGCCGCTTAAGGGGAAACCGTCCGTGCCTTACCCCGACTGGCCACCAAGTGTCACTGCCGCTTTAGGGGAAACCGTCCGTGCCTTACCCCGACTGGCCACCAGGTGTCACTGCCGCTCTAGGGGAAACCGTCCGTGCCTTACCCCGACTGGCCACCAGGTGTCACTGCCGCTCCAGGGGAAACCGTCCGTGCCTTACCCCGACTGGCCACCAGGTGTCACTGCAGCTCTAGGGGAAACCGTCCGTGCCTTACCCTGACTGGCCACCAGGTGTCACTGCCGCTCTAGGGGAAACCGTCCGTGCCTTACCCAGACTGGCCACCAGGTGTCACTGCAGCTTTAGGGGAAACCGTCCGTGCCTTACACCGACTGGCCACCAGGTGTCACTGCCGCTCTAGGGCAAACCGTCCATGCCTTACCCCGACTGGCCACCAGGTGTCACTGCCACTCTAGCGGAAACCGTCCGTGCCTTACCCCGACTGGCCACCAGGTGTCACTGCCGCTCTAGGGGAAACCGTCCGTGCCTTACCCCGACTGGCCACAAGGTGTCACTGCAGCTCTAGGGGAAACTGTCCGTGCCTTACCCCAACTGGCCGCCAGGTGTCACTGCCGTTCTAGGGGAAACCGTCCGTGCCTTATCCCGACTGGCCACCAGGTGTCACTGCAGCTCTAGGGGAAACCGTCCGTGCCTTTCCCCGACTGGCCGCCAGGTGTCACTGCAGCTTTAGGGGAAAAAGTCCGTGCCTTACCGCGATTGGCCACCAGGTGTCACTGCAGCTTTAGGGGAAACCGTCCGTGCCTTACACCAACTGGCCACCAGGTGTCACTGCCGCTCTAGGGGAAACCGTCCGTGCCTTACCCCGACCGGCCTCCAGGTGTCACTGCAGCTCTAGGGGAAACCGTACGTGCCTTACCCCGACTGGCCACCAGGTGTCACTGCAGCTTTAGGGGAAACCGTCCGTGCCTTACCCCGACTGGCCACCAGGTGTCACTGCAGCTTTAGGGGAAAATGTCCGTGCCTTACCCCGACTGGCCACCAGGTGTCACTGCCGCTCTAGGGGAAACCGTCCGTGCCTTACCCCGACTGGACACCAGGTGTCACTGCAGCTTTAGGGGAAACCGTCCGTGCCTTACCCCGACTGGCCACCAGGTGTCACTGCCGCTCTACGGGAAACCGTCCGTGCCTTACCCCGACTGGCCACCAGATGTCACTGTCGCTCTAGGGGAAACGGTCCGTGCCTGACCCCGACTGGCCATCATGTGTCACTGCCGCTCTAGGGGGAACCGTCCGTGCCTTACCCCGACTGGCCACCAGGTGTCACTGCCGCTTTAGGGGAAAACGTCCGTGCCTTACCCCGACTGGCCACCAGGTGTCACTGCCGCTCTAGGGGAAACCGTCCGTGCCTTACCCCGACTGGCCACCAGGTGTCACTGCAGCTCTAGGGGAAACCGTCCGTGCCTTACCCCGACTGGCCGCCAGGTGTCACTGCCGCTCTAGGGGAAACCGTCCGTGCCTTACCCCGACTGGCCACCAGGTGTCACTGCAGCTCTAGGGGAAACCGTCCGTGCCTTACCCCAACTGGCCGCCAGGTGTCACTGCCGTTCTAGGGGAAACCGTCCGTGCCTTATCCCGACTGGCCACCAGGTGTCACTGCAGCTCTAGGGGAAACCGTCCGTGCCTTACCCCGACTAGCCGCCAGGTGTCACTGCAGCTTTAGGGGAAACCGTCCGTGCCTTACCCCTATTGGCCAGCAGGTGTCACTGCAGCTTTAGGGGAAAACGTCCGTGCCTGACCCCAACTGGCCGCCAGGTGTCACTGCCGCTCTAGGGGAAACCGTCCGTGCCTTACCCCGACTGGCCACCAGGTGTCACTGCAGCTCTAGGGGAAACCGTCCGTGCCTTACCCCGACTGGCCACCAGGTGTCACTGCAGCTTTAGGGGAAACCGTCCGTGCCTTACCCCGACTGGACACCAGGTGTCACTGCAGCTTTAGGGGAAACCGTCCGTGCCTTACCCCGACTGGCCACCAGGTGTCACTGCCGCTCTACGGAAAACCGTCCGTGCCTTACCCCAACTGGCCACCAGGTGTCACTGCCGCTCTAGGGGAAACCATCCGTGCCTTAACCCGACTGGCCACCAGGTGTCACTGCCGCTTTAGGGGAAACCGTCCGTGCCTTACCCCGACTGGCCACCAGGTGTCACTGCCTCTCTATGGGAAACCGTCCGTGCCTTACCCCGACTGGCCACCAGGTGTCACTGCCGCTCTAGGGGAAACCGTCCGTGCCTTACCCCGACTGGCCACCAGGTGTCACTGCCGCTCTAGGATAAACCGTCCGTGCCTTACCCCGACTGGCCGCCAGGTGTCACTGCAGCTTTAGGGGAAACCGTCCGTGCCTTACCCCGACTGGCCACCAGGTGTCACTGCCGCTCTAGGGGAAACCGTCCGTGCCTTACCCAGACTGGCCACCAGGTGTCACTGCAGCTTTAGGGGAAACCCTCCGTGCCTTACCCCGACTGGCCGCCAGGTGTCACTGCAGCTCTAGGGTAAACCGTCCGTGCCTTACCCCGACTGGCCACCAGGTGTCACTGCGGTCTAGGGGAAACCGTCCGTGCCTTACCCCGACTGGCCACCAGGTGTCACTGTCGCTCTAGGGGAAACCGTCCGTGCCTTACCCCGACTGGCCATCAGGTGTCACTGCCGCTCTAGGGGGAACCGTCCGTGCCTTACCCCGACTGGCCACCAGGTGTCACTGCCGCTCTAGGGGAAACCGTCCGTGCCTTACCCCGACTGGCCACCAGGTGTCACTGCCGCTCTAGGGGGAACCGTCCGTGCCTTACCCCGACTGGCCACCAGGTGTCACTGCCGCTCGAGGGGAAACCGTCCGTGCCTTACCCCGACTGGCCTCCAGGTGTCACTGCAGCTCTAGGGGAAACCGTACGTGCCTTACCCCGACTGGCCACCAGGTGTCACTGCAGTTTTAGGGGAAACCGTCCGTGCCTTACCCCGACTGGCCACCAGGTGTCACTGCAGCTTTAGGGGAAAATGTCCGTGCCTTACCCCGACTGGCCACCAGGTGTCACTGCCGCTCTAGGGGAAACCGTCCGTGCCTTACCCCGACTGGACACCAGGTGTCACTGCAGCTTTAGGGGAAACCGTCCGTGCCTTACCCCGACTGGCCACCAGGTGTCACTGCCGCTCTACGGGAAACCGTCCGTGCCTTACCCCGACTGGCCACCAGATGTCACTGTCGCTCTAGGGGAAACGGTCCGTGCCTTACCCCGACTGGCCATCATGTGTCACAGCCGCTCTAGGGGGAACCGTCCGTGCCTTACCCCGACTGGCCACCAGGTGTCACTGCCGCTCTAGGGGAAAACGTCCGTGCCTTACCCCGACTGGCCACCAGGTGTCACTGCCGCTCTAGGGGAAACCGTCCGTGCCTTACCCCGACTGGCCACCAGGTGTCACTGCAGCTCTAGGGGAAACCGTCCGTGCCTTACCCCGACTGGCCGCCAGGTGTCACTGCCGCTCTAGGGGAAACCGTCCGTGCCTTACCCCAACTGGCCGCCAGGTGTCACTGCCGTTCTAGGGGAAACCGTCCGTGCCTTATCCCGACTGGCCACCAGGTGTCACTGCAGCTCTAGGGGAAACCGTCCGTGCCTTACCCCGACTAGCCGCCAGGTGTCACTGCAGCTTTAGGGGAAACCGTCCGTGCCTTACCCCGATTGGCCAGCAGGTGTCACTGAAGCTTTAGGGGAAACCGTCCGTGCCTTACCCCAACTGGCCGCCAGGTGTCACTGCCGCTCTAGGGGAAACCGTCCGTGCCTTACCCCGACTGGACACCAGGTGTCACTGCAGCTTTAGGGGAAACCGTCCGTGCCTTACCCCGACTGGCCACGAGGTGTCACTGCCGCTCTACGGAAAACCGTCCGTGCCTTACCCCGACTGGCCACCAGGTGTCACTGCCGCTCTAGGGGAAACCATCCGTGCCTTACCCCGACTGGCCACCAGGTGTCACTGCCGCTTTAGGGGAAACCGTCCGTGCCTTACCCCGACTGGCCACCAGGTGTCACTGCCGCTCTAGGGGAAACCGTCCGTGCCTTACCCCGACTGGCCACCAGGTGTCACTGCCGCTATAGGGGAAACCGTCCGTGCCTTACCCCGACTGGCCACCAGGTGTCACTGCCGCTTTAGGATAAACCGTCCGTGCCTTACCCCGACTGGCCACCAGGTGTCACTGCAGCTTTAGGGGAAACCGTCCGTGCCTTACCCCGACTGGCCAGCAGGTGTCACTGCAGCTTTAGGGGAAACCGTCCGTGCCTTACCCAGACTGGCCACCAGGTGTCACTGCAGCTTTAGGGGAAACCCTCCGTTCCTTACCCCGACTGGCCACCAGGTGTCACTGCAGTTCTAGGGGAAACCGTCCGTGCCTTAACCCGACTGGCCACCAGGTGTCACTGCAGCTCTAGGGGAAACCGTCCGTGCCTTACCCCGACTGGCCGCCAGGTGTCACTGCCGCTCTAGGGGAAACCGTCCGTGCCTTACCCCGACTGGCCACCAGGTGTCACTGCAGCTCTAGGGGAAACCGTCCGTGCCTTACCCCAACTGGCCGCCAGGTGTCACTGCCGTTCTAGGGGAAACCGTCCGTGCCTTATCCCGACTGGCCACCAGGTGTCACTGCAGCTCTAGGGGAAACCGTCCGTGCCTTACCCCGACTAGCCGCCAGGTGTCACTGCAGCTTTAGGGGAAACCGTCCGTGCCTTACCCCTATTGGCCAGCAGGTGTCACTGCAGCTTTAGGGGAAAACGTCCGTGCCTGACCCCAACTGGCCGCCAGGTGTCACTGCCGCTCTAGGGGAAACCGTCCGTGCCTTACCCCGACTGGCCACCAGGTGTCACTGCAGCTCTAGGGGAAACCGTCCGTGCCTTACCCCGACTGGCCACCAGGTGTCACTGCAGCTTTAGGGGAAACCGTCCGTGCCTTACCCCGACTGGACACCAGGTGTCACTGCAGCTTTAGGGGAAACCGTCCGTGCCTTACCCCGACTGGCCACCAGGTGTCACTGCCGCTCTACGGAAAACCGTCCGTGCCTTACCCCAACTGGCCACCAGGTGTCACTGCCGCTCTAGGGGAAACCATCCGTGCCTTAACCCGACTGGCCACCAGGTGTCACTGCCGCTTTAGGGGAAACCGTCCGTGCCTTACCCCGACTGGCCACCAGGTGTCACTGCCTCTCTATGGGAAACCGTCCGTGCCTTACCCCGACTGGCCACCAGGTGTCACTGCCGCTCTAGGGGAAACCGTCCGTGCCTTACCCCGACTGGCCACCAGGTGTCACTGCCGCTCTAGGATAAACCGTCCGTGCCTTACCCCGACTGGCCGCCAGGTGTCACTGCAGCTTTAGGGGAAACCGTCCGTGCCTTACCCCGACTGGCCACCAGGTGTCACTGCCGCTCTAGGGGAAACCGTCCGTGCCTTACCCAGACTGGCCACCAGGTGTCACTGCAGCTTTAGGGGAAACCCTCCGTGCCTTACCCCGACTGGCCGCCAGGTGTCACTGCAGCTCTAGGGTAAACCGTCCGTGCCTTACCCCGACTGGCCACCAGGTGTCACTGCGGTCTAGGGGAAACCGTCCGTGCCTTACCCCGACTGGCCACCAGGTGTCACTGTCGCTCTAGGGGAAACCGTCCGTGCCTTACCCCGACTGGCCATCAGGTGTCACTGCCGCTCTAGGGGGAACCGTCCGTGCCTTACCCCGACTGGCCACCAGGTGTCACTGCCGCTCTAGGGGAAACCGTCCGTGCCTTACCCCGACTGGCCACCAGGTGTCACTGCCGCTCTAGGGGGAACCGTCCGTGCCTTACCCCGACTGGCCACCAGGTGTCACTGCCGCTCGAGGGGAAACCGTCCGTGCCTTACCCCGACTGGCCTCCAGGTGTCACTGCAGCTCTAGGGGAAACCGTACGTGCCTTACCCCGACTGGCCACCAGGTGTCACTGCAGTTTTAGGGGAAACCGTCCGTGCCTTACCCCGACTGGCCACCAGGTGTCACTGCAGCTTTAGGGGAAAATGTCCGTGCCTTACCCCGACTGGCCACCAGGTGTCACTGCCGCTCTAGGGGAAACCGTCCGTGCCTTACCCCGACTGGACACCAGGTGTCACTGCAGCTTTAGGGGAAACCGTCCGTGCCTTACCCCGACTGGCCACCAGGTGTCACTGCCGCTCTACGGGAAACCGTCCGTGCCTTACCCCGACTGGCCACCAGATGTCACTGTCGCTCTAGGGGAAACGGTCCGTGCCTTACCCCGACTGGCCATCATGTGTCACAGCCGCTCTAGGGGGAACCGTCCGTGCCTTACCCCGACTGGCCACCAGGTGTCACTGCCGCTCTAGGGGAAAACGTCCGTGCCTTACCCCGACTGGCCACCAGGTGTCACTGCCGCTCTAGGGGAAACCGTCCGTGCCTTACCCCGACTGGCCACCAGGTGTCACTGCAGCTCTAGGGGAAACCGTCCGTGCCTTACCCCGACTGGCCGCCAGGTGTCACTGCCGCTCTAGGGGAAACCGTCCGTGCCTTACCCCAACTGGCCGCCAGGTGTCACTGCCGTTCTAGGGGAAACCGTCCGTGCCTTATCCCGACTGGCCACCAGGTGTCACTGCAGCTCTAGGGGAAACCGTCCGTGCCTTACCCCGACTAGCCGCCAGGTGTCACTGCAGCTTTAGGGGAAACCGTCCGTGCCTTACCCCGATTGGCCAGCAGGTGTCACTGAAGCTTTAGGGGAAACCGTCCGTGCCTTACCCCAACTGGCCGCCAGGTGTCACTGCCGCTCTAGGGGAAACCGTCCGTGCCTTACCCCGACTGGACACCAGGTGTCACTGCAGCTTTAGGGGAAACCGTCCGTGCCTTACCCCGACTGGCCACGAGGTGTCACTGCCGCTCTACGGAAAACCGTCCGTGCCTTACCCCGACTGGCCACCAGGTGTCACTGCCGCTCTAGGGGAAACCATCCGTGCCTTACCCCGACTGGCCACCAGGTGTCACTGCCGCTTTAGGGGAAACCGTCCGTGCCTTACCCCGACTGGCCACCAGGTGTCACTGCCGCTCTAGGGGAAACCGTCCGTGCCTTACCCCGACTGGCCACCAGGTGTCACTGCCGCTATAGGGGAAACCGTCCGTGCCTTACCCCGACTGGCCACCAGGTGTCACTGCCGCTTTAGGATAAACCGTCCGTGCCTTACCCCGACTGGCCACCAGGTGTCACTGCAGCTTTAGGGGAAACCGTCCGTGCCTTACCCCGACTGGCCAGCAGGTGTCACTGCAGCTTTAGGGGAAACCGTCCGTGCCTTACCCAGACTGGCCACCAGGTGTCACTGCAGCTTTAGGGGAAACCCTCCGTTCCTTACCCCGACTGGCCACCAGGTGTCACTGCAGTTCTAGGGGAAACCGTCCGTGCCTTAACCCGACTGGCCACCAGGTGTCACTGCCGCTCTAGGGGAAACCGTCCGTGCCTTACCCCGACTGGCCACCAGGTGTCACTGCAGCTTTAGGGGAAACCGTCCGTGCCTTACCCCGACTGGCCGCCAGGTGTCACTGCCGCTCTACGGAAAACCCTCCGTGCCTTACCCCGACTGGCCACCAGGTGTCACTGCCGCTCTAGGGGAAACCATCCGTGCCTTACCCCGACTGGCCACCAGGTGTCACTGCCGCTTTAGGGGAAACCGTCCGTGCCTTACCCCGACTGGCCACCAGGTGTCACTGCCGCTCTAGGGGAAACCGAACGTGCCTTACCCCGACTGGCCACCAGGTGTCACTGCCGCTCGAGGGGAAACCGTCCGTGCCTTACCCCGACTGGACACCAGGTGTCACTCCCGCTCTACGGGAAACCGTCCGTGCCTTACCCCGACTGGCCACCAGATGTCACTGTCGCTCTAGGGGAAACGGTCCGTGCCTTACCCCGACTGGCCATCATGTGTCACTGCCGCTCTAGGGGGAACCGTCCGTGCCTTACCCCGACTGGCCACCAGGTGTCACTGCCGCTCTAGGGGAAAACGTCCGTGCCTTACCCCGACTGGCCACCAGGTGTCACTGCCGCTCTAGGGGAAACCGTCCGTGCCTTACCCCGACTGGCCACCAGGTGTCACTGCAGCTCTAGGGGAAACCGTCCGTGCCTTACCCCAACTGGCCGCCAGGTGTCACTGCCGTTCTAGGGGAAACCGTCCGTGCCTTATCCCGACTGGCCACCAGGTGTCACTGCAGCTCTAGGGGAAACCGTCCGTGCCTTACCCCGACTAGCCGCCAGGTGTCACTGCAGCTTTAGGGGAAACCGTCCGTGCCTTACCCCGATTGGCCAGCAGGTGTCACTGCAGCTTTAGGGGAAACCGTCCGTGCCTTACCCCAACTGGCCGCCAGGTGTCACTGCCGCTCTAGGGGAAACCGTCCGTGCCTTACCCCGACTGGCCACCAGGTGTCACTGCAGCTCTAGGGGAAACCGTCCGTGCCTTACCCCGACTGGCCACCAGGTGTCACTGCAGCTTTAGGGGAAACCGTCCGTGCCTTACCCCGACTGGACACCAGGTGTCACTGCAGCTTTAGGGGAAACCGTCCGTGCCTTACCCCGACTGGCCACCAGGTGTCACTGCCGCTCTACGGAAAACCGTCCGTGCCTTACCCCGACTGGCCACCAGGTGTCACTGCCGCTCTAGGGGAAACCGTCCGTGCCTTACCCCGACTGGCCACCAGGTGTCACTGCCGCTCTAGGGGAAACCGTCCGTGCCTTACCCCGACTGGCCACCAGGTGTCACTGCCGCTCTAGGGGAAACCGTCCGTGCCTTACCCCGACTGGACACCAGGTGTCACTGCCGCTCTAGGATAAACCGTCCGTGCCTTACCCCGACTGGCCACCAGGTGTCACTGCAGCTTTAGGGGAAACCATCCGTGCCTTACCCTGACTGGCCACCAGGTGTCACTGCCGCTCTAGGGGAAACCGTCCGTGCCTTACCCAGACTGGCCACCAGGTGTCACTGCAGCTTTAGGGGAAACCCTCCGTGCCTTACCCCGACTGGCCACCAGGTGTCACTGCAGCTCTAGGGGAAACCGTCCGTGCCTTACCCCGACTGGCCAGCAGGTGTCACTGCAGCTTTAGGGGAAACCGTCCGTGCCTTACCCCGACTGGCCACCAGGTCTCACTGCGGCTCTAGGAGAAACCGTCCGTGCCTTACCCCAACTGGCCACCAGGTGTCACTGCAGTTCTAGGGGAAACCGTCCGTGCCTTACCCCGACTGGCCACCAGGTGTCACTGCCGCTCTAGGGGAAACCGTCCGTGCCTTACCCCGACTGGCCACCAGGTGTCACTGCCGCTCTAGGGGAAACCGTCCGTGCCTTACCCCTACTGGCCGCCAGGTGTCACTGCCGTTCTAGGGGAAACCGTCCGTGCCTTATCCCGACTGGCCGCCAGGTGTCACTGCAGCTTTAGGGGAAACCGTCCGTGCCTTACCCCGACTGGCCACCAGGTGTCACTGCAGCTTTAGGGGAAACCGTCCGTGCCTTACCCCGACTGGCCACCAGGTGTCACTGCCGCTCTAGGGTAAACCATCCGTGCCTTACCCCGACTGGCCATCAGGTGTCACTGCCGCTCTAGGGGAAACCGTCCGTGCCTTACCCCGACTGGCCACCAGGTGTCACTGCCGCTCTAGGGGAAACCGTCCGTGCCTAACCCCGACTGGCCACCAGGTGTCACTGCAGCTTTAGGGGAAACCTTCCGTGCCTTACCCCGACTGGCCACCAGGTGTCACTGCAGCTCTAGGGGAAACCGTCCGTGCCTTACCCCGATTGGCCACCAGGTGCACTGCAGCTTTAGGGGAAACCGTCCGTGCCTTACACCAACTGGCCACGAGGTGTCACTGCCGCTCTAGGGGAAACCGTCTGTGCCTTACCCCGACTGGCCACCAGGTGTCACTGCAGCTCTAGGGGAAACCGTCCGTGCCTTACCCCGACTGGCCACCAGGTGTCACTGCAGCTTTAGGGGAAACCGTCCGTGCCTTACCCCGACTGGCCACCAGGTGTCACTGCAGCTTTAGGGGAAAATGTCCGTGCCTTACCCCGACTGGCCACCAGGTGTCACTGCCGCTCTAGGGGAAACCGTCCGTGCCTTACCCCGACTGGACACCAGGTGTCACTGCAGCTTTAGGGGAAACCGTCCGTGCCTTACCCCGACTGGCCACCAGGTGTCACTGCCGCTCTACGGGAAACCGTCCGTGCCTTACCCCGACTGGCCACCAGATGTCACTGTCGCTCTAGGGGAAACCGTCAGTGCCTTACCCCGACTGGCCATCAGGTGTCACTGCCGCTCTAGGGGGAACCGCCCGTGCCTTACCCCAACTGGCCACCAGGTCTCACTGCCGCTCTACGGGAAAACGTCCGTGCCTTACCCCGACTGGCCACCAGATGTCACTGTCGCTCTAGGGGAAACCGTCCGTGCCTTCCCCGACTGGCCATCAGGTGTCACTGCCGCTCTAGGGGGAACCGTCCGTGCCTTACCCCAACTGGCCGCCAGGTGTCACTGCCGCTCTAGGGGAAACCGTCCGTGCCTTACCCCGACTGGCCACCAGGTGTCACTGCAGCTCTAGGGGAAACCATCCGTTCCTTACCCCGACTGGCCACCAGGTGTCACTGCAGCTTTAGGGGAAACCGTCCGTGCCTTACCCCGACTGGACACCAGGTGTCACTGCAGCTTTAGGGGAAACCGTCCGTGCCTTACCCCGACTGGCCACCAGGTGTCACTGCCGCTCTACGGAAAACCGTCCGTGCCTTACCCCGACTGGCCACCAGGTGTCACTGCCGCTCTAGGGGAAACCATCCGTGCCTTACCCCGACTGGCCACCAGGTGTCACTGCCGCTTTAGGGGAAACCGTCCGTGCCTTACCCCGACTGGCCACCAGGTGTCACTGCCGCTCTAGGGGAAACCGTCCGTGCCTTACCCCGACTGGCCACCAGGTGTCACTACCACTCTAGGGGAAACCGTCCGTGCCTTACGCCGACTGGCCACCAGGTGTCACTGCCGCTCTAGGATAAACCGTCCGTGCCTTACCCCGACTGGCCACCAGGTGTCACTGCAGCTTTAGGGGAAACCATCCGTGCCTTACCCCGACTGGCCACCAGGTGTCACTGCCGCTCTAGGGGAAACCGTCCGTGCCTTATACAGACTGGCCACCAGGTGTCACTGCAGCTTTAGGGGAAACCGACTGGCCACCAGGTGTCACTGCCGCTCGAGGGGAAACCGTCCGTGCCTTACCCCGACTGGCCGCCAGGTGTCACTGCAGCTTTAGGGGAAACCGTCCGTGCCTTACCCCGATTGGCCACCAGGTGTCACTGCAGCTTTAGGGGAAACCGTCCGTGCCTTACCACGACTGGCCACCAGGTGTCACTGCCGCTCCAGGGGAAACCGTCCGTGCCTTACCCCGACTGGCCACCAGGTGTCACTGCCGCTCTAGGGGAAACCGTCCGTGCCTTACCCCGACTGGCCACCAGGTGTCACTGCCGCTTTAGGGGAAACCGTCCGTGCCTTACCCCGACTGGCCACCAAGTGTCACTGCCGCTTTAGGGGAAACCGTCCGTGCCTTACCCCGACTGGCCAACAGGTGTCACTGCCGCTCTAGGGGAAACCGTCCGTGCCTTACCCCGACTGGCCACCAGGTGTCACTGCCGCTCCAGGGGAAACCGTCCGTGCCTTACCCCGACTGGCCACCAGGTGTCACTGCAGCTTTAGGGGAAACCGTCCGTGCCTTACCCCGACTGGCCACCAGGTGTCACTGCCGCTCTAGGGGAAACCGTCCGTGCCTTACCCAGACTGGCCACCAGGTGTCACTGCAGCTTTAGGGGAAACCCTCCGTGCCTTACCCCGACTGGCCGCCAGGTGTCACTGCAGCTCTAGGGTAAACCGTCCGTGCCTTACCCCGACTGGCCACCAGGTGTCACTGCGGTCTAGGGGAAACCGTCCGTGCCTTACCCCGACTGGCCACCAGGTGTCACTGTCGCTCTAGGGGAAACCGTCCGTGCCTTACCCCGACTGGCCATCAGGTGTCACTGCCGCTCTAGGGGGAACCGTCCGTGCCTTACCCCGACTGGCCACCAGGTGTCACTGCCGCTCTAGGGGAAACCGTCCGTGCCTTACCCCGACTGGCCACCAGGTGTCACTGCCGCTCTAGGGGGAACCGTCCGTGCCTTACCCCGACTGGCCACCAGGTGTCACTGCCGCTCGAGGGGAAACCGTCCGTGCCTTACCCCGACTGGCCTCCAGGTGTCACTGCAGCTCTAGGGGAAACCGTACGTGCCTTACCCCGACTGGCCACGAGGTGTCACTGCAGCTTTAGGGGAAACCGTCCGTGCCTTACCCCGACTGGCCACCAGGTGTCACTGCAGCTTTAGGGGAAAATGTCCGTGCCTTACCCCGACTGGCCACCAGGTGTCACTGCCGCTCTAGGGGAAACCGTCCGTGCCTTACCCCGACTGGACACCAGGTGTCACTGCAGCTTTAGGGGAAACCGTCCGTGCCTTACCCCGACTGGCCACCAGGTGTCACTGCCGCTCTACGGGAAACCGTCCGTGCCTTACCCCGACTGGCCACCAGATGTCACTGTCGCTCTAGGGGAAACGGTCCGTGCCTTACCACGACTGGCCATCATGTGTCACTGCCGCTCTAGGGGGAACCGTCCGTGCCTTACCCCGACTGGCCACCAGGTGTCACTGCCGCTCTAGGGGAAAACGTCCGTGCCTTACCCCGACTGGCCACCAGGTGTCACTGCCGCTCTAGGGGAAACCGTCCGTGCCTTACCCCGACTGGCCACCAGGTGTCACTGCAGCTCTAGGGGAAACCGTCCGTGCCTTACCCCGACTGGCCGCCAGGTGTCACTGCCGCTCTAGGGGAAACCGTCCGTGCCTTACCCCGACTGGCCACCAGGTGTCACTGCAGCTCTAGGGGAAACCGTCCGTGCCTTACCCCAACTGGCCGCCAGGTGTCACTGCCGTTCTAGGGGAAACCGTCCGTGCCTTATCCCGACTGGCCACCAGGTGTCACTGCAGCTCTAGGGGAAACCGTCCGTGCCTTACCCCGACTAGCCGCCAGGTGTCACTGCAGCTTTAGGGGAAACCGTCCGTGCCTTACCCCGATTGGCCAGCAGGTGTCACTGCAGCTTTAGGGGAAACCGTCCGTGCCTTACCCCAACTGGCCGCCAGGTGTCACTGCCGCTCTAGGGGAAACCGTCCGTGCCTTACCCCAACTGGCCACCAGGTGTCACTGCAGCTCTAGGGGAAACCGTCCGTGCCTTACCCCGACTGGCCACCAGGTGTCACTGCAGCTTTAGGGGAAACCGTCCGTGCCTTACCCCGACTGGACACCAGGTGTCACTGCAGCTTTAGGGGAAACCGTCCGTGCCTTACCCCGACTGGCCACCAGGTGTCACTGCCGCTCTACGGAAAACCGTCCGTGCCTTACCCCGACTGGCCACCAGGTGTCACTGCCGCTCTAGGGGAAACCATCCGTGCCTTACCCCGACTGGCCACCAGGTGTCACTGCCGCTTTAGGGGAAACCGTCCGTGCCTTACCCCGACTGGCCACCAGGTGTCACTGCCGCTCTAGGGGAAACCGTCCGTGCCTTACCCCGACTGGCCACCAGGTGTCACTGCCGCTCTAGGGGAAACCGTCCGTGCCTTACCCCGACTGGCCACCAGGTGTCACTGCAGCTTTAGGGGAAACCGTCCGTGCCTTACCCCGACTGGCCGCCAGGTGTCACTGCAGCTTTAGGGGAAACCGTCCGTGCCTTACCCCGACTGGACACCAGGTGTCACTGCAGCTTTAGGGGAAACCGTCCGTGCCTTACCCCGACTGGCCACCAGGTGTCACTGCCGCTCTACGGAAAACCCTCCGTGCCTTACCCCGACTGGCCACCAGGTGTCACTGCCGCTCTAGGGGAAACCATCCGTGCCTTACCCCGACTGGCCACCAGGTGTCACTGCCGCTTTAGGGGAAACCGTCCGTGCCTTACCCCGACTGGCCACCAGGTGTCACTGCCGCTCTAGGGGAAACCGAACGTGCCTTACCCCGACTGGCCACCAGGTGTCACTGCCGCTCTAGGGGAAACCGTCCGTGCCTTACCCCGACTGGACACCAGGTGTCACTGCCGCTCTACGGGAAACCGTCCGTGCCTTACCCCGACTGGCCACCAGATGTCACTGTCGCTCTAGGGGAAACGGTCCGTGCCTTACCCCGACTGGCCATCATGTGTCACTGCCGCTCTAGGGGGAACCGTCCGTGCCTTACCCCGACTGGCCACCAGGTGTCACTGCCGCTCTAGGGGAAAACGTCCGTGCCTTACCCCGACTGGCCACCAGGTGTCACTGCCGCTCTAGGGGAAACCGTCCGTGCCTTACCCCGACTGGCCACCAGGTGTCACTGCAGCTCTAGGGGAAACCCGTCCGTGCCTTACCCCGACTGGCCGCCAGGTGTCACTGCCGCTCTAGGGGAAACCGTCCGTGCCTTACCCCGACTGGCCAGCAGGTGTCACTGCAGCTCTAGGGGAAACCGTCCGTGCCTTACCCCAACTGGCCGCCAGGTGTCACTGCCGTTCTAGGGGAAACCGTCCGTGCCTTATCCCGACTGGCCACCAGGTGTCACTGCAGCTCTAGGGGAAACCGTCCGTGCCTTACCCCGACTAGCCGCCAGGTGTCACTGCAGCTTTAGGGGAAACCGTCCGTGCCTTACCCCGATTGGCCAGCAGGTGTCACTGCAGCTTTAAGGGGAAACCGTCCGTGCCTTACCCCAACTGGCCGCCAGGTGTCACTGCCGCTCTAGGGGAAACCGTCCGTGCCTTACCCGACTGGCCACCAGGTGTCACTGCAGCTCTAGGGGAACCGTCCGTGCCTTACCCCGACTGGCCACCAGGTGTCACTGCAGCTTTAGGGGAAACCGTCCGTGCCTTACCCCGACTGGACACCAGGTGTCACTGCAGCTTTAGGGGAACCGTCCGTGCCTTACCCCGACTGGCCACCAGGTGTCACTGCCGCTCTACGGAAAACCGTCCGTGCCTTACCCCGACTGGCCACCAGGTGTCACTGCCGCTCTAGGGGAAACCGTCCGTGCCTTACCCCGACTGGCCACCAGGTGTCACTGCCGCTCTAGGGGAAACCGTCCGTGCCTTACCCCGACTGGCCACCAGGTGTCACTGCCGCTCTAGGGGAAACCGTCCGTGCCTTACCCCGACTGGACACCAGGTGTCACTGCCGCTCTAGGATAAACCGTCCGTGCCTTACCCCGACTGGCCACCAGGTGTCACTGCAGCTTTAGGGGAAACCATCCGTGCCTTACCCTGGACTGGCCACCAGGTGTCACTGCCGCTCTAGGGGAAACCGTCCGTGCCTTACCCAGACTGGCCACCAGGTGTCACTGCAGCTTTAGGGGAAACCCTCCGTGCCTTACCCCGACTGGCCACCAGGTGTCACTGCAGCTCTAGGGGAAACCGTCCGTGCCTTACCCCGACTGGCCAGCAGGTGTCACTGCAGCTTTAGGGGAAACCGTCCGTGCCTTACCCCGACTGGCCACCAGGTCTCACTGCGGCTCTAGGAGAAACCGTCCGTGCCTTACCCCAACTGGCCACCAGGTGTCACTGCAGTTCTAGGGGAAACCGTCCGTGCCTTACCCCGACTGGCCACCAGGTGTCACTGCCGCTCTAGGGGAAACCGTCCGTGCCTTACCCCGACTGGCCACCAGGTGTCACTGCCGCTCTAGGGGAAACCGTCCGTGCCTTACCCCTACTGGCCGCCAGGTGTCACTGCCGTTCTAGGGGAAACCGTCCGTGCCTTATCCCGACTGGCCGCCAGGTGTCACTGCAGCTTTTAGGGGGAAACCGTCCGTGCCTTACCCCGACTGGCCACCAGGTGTCACTGCAGCTTTAGGGGAAACCGTCCGTGCCTTACCCCGACTGGCCACCAGGTGTCACTGCCGCTCTAGGGTAAACCATCCGTGCCTTACCCCGACTGGCCTTCAGGTGTCACTGCCGCTCTAGGGGAACCGTCCGTGCCTTACCCCGACTGGCCACCAGGTGTCACTGCCGCTCTAGGGGAAACCGTCCGTGCCTTACCCCGACTGGCCACCAGGTGTCACTGCAGCTGTAGGGAAACTGTCCGTGCCTTACCCCGACTGGCCACCAGGTGTCACTGCCGCTCTAGGGGAAACCGTCCGTGCCTAACCCCGACTGGCCACCAGGTGTCACTGCAGCTTTAGGGGAAACCTTCCGTGCCTTACCCCGACTGGCCACCAGGTGTCACTGCAGCTCTAGGGGAAACCGTCCGTGCCTTACCCCGATTGGCCACCAGGTGTCACTGCAGCTTTAGGGGAAAACCGTCCGTGCCTTACACCAAACTGGCCCACGAGGTGTCACTGCCGCTCGAGGGGAAACCGTCCGTGCCTTACCCGACTGGCCACCAGGTGTCACTGCAGCTCTAGGGGAAACCGTCCGTGCCTTACCCCGACTGGCCACCAGGTGTCACTGCAGCTTTAGGGGAAACCGTCCGTGCCTTACCCCGACTGGCCACCAGGTGTCACTGCAGCTTTAGGGGAAAATGTCCGTGCCTTACCCCCGACTGGCCACCAGGTGTCACTGCCGCTCTAGGGGAAACCGTCCGTGCCTTACCCCGACTGGACACCAGGTGTCACTGCAGCTTTAGGGGAAACCGTCCGTGCCTTACCCCGACTGGCCACCAGGTGTCACTGCCGCTCTACGGGAAACCGTCCGTGCCTTACCCCGACTGGCCACCAGATGTCACTGTCGCTCTAGGGGAAACCGTCAGTGCCTTACCCCGACTGGCCATCAGGTGTCACTGCCGCTCTAGGGGGAACCGCCCGTGCCTTACCCCAACTGGCCCACCAGGTCTCACTGCCGCTCTACGGGAAAACGTCCGTGCCTTACCCCGACTGGCCACCAGATGTCACTGTCGCTCTAGGGGAAACCGTCCGTGCCTTCCCCGACTGGCCATCCAGGTGTCACTGCCGCTCTAGGGGGAACCGTCCGTGCCTTACCCCAACTGGCCGCCAGGTGTCACTGCTGCTCTAGGGGAAACCGTCCGTGCCTTACCCCGACTGGCCACCAGGTGTCACTGCAGCTCTAGGGGAAACCATCCGTTCCTTACCCCGACTGGCCACCAGGTGTCACTGCAGCTTTAGGGGAAACCGTCCGTGCCTTACCCCGACTGGACACCAGGTGTCACTGCAGCTTTAGGGGAACCGTCCGTGCCTTACCCCGACTGGCCACCAGGTGTCACTGCCGCTCTACGGAAAACCGTCCGTGCCTTACCCCGACTGGCCACCAGGTGTCACTGCCGCTCTAGGGGAAAACCATCCGTGCCTTACCCCGACTGGCCACCAGGTGTCACTGCCGCTTTAGGGGAAACCGTCCGTGCCTTACCCCGACTGGCCCACCAGGTGTCACTGCCGCTCTAGGGGAAACCGTCCGTGCCTTACCCCGACTGGCCACCAGGTGTCACTACCGCTCTAGGGGGAAACCGTCCGTGCCTTACGCCGACTGGCCACCAGGTGTCACTGCCGCTCTAGGATAAACCGTCCGTGCCTTACCCCGACTGGCCACCAGGTGTCACTGCAGCTTTAGGGGAAACCGTCCGTGCCTTACCCCGACTGGCCACCAGGTGTCACTGCCGCTCTAGGGGAAAACCGTCCGTGCCTTATCCAGACTGGCCACCAGGTGTCACTGCAGCTTTAGGGGGAAACCGACTGGCCACCAGGTGTCACTGCCGCTCGAGGGGAAACCGTCCGTGCCTTACCCCGACTGGCCGCCAGGTGTCACTGCAGCTTTAGGGGAAACCGTCCGTGCCTTACCCCGATTGGCCACCAGGTGTCACTGCAGCTTTAGGGGAAACGTCCGTGCCTTACCACGACTGGCCACCAGGTGTCACTGCCGCTCCAGGGGAAACCGTCCGTGCCTTACCCCGACTGGCCACCAGGTGTCACTGCCGCTCTAGGGGAAACCCGTCCGTTCCTTACCCCGACTGGCCACCAGGTGTCACTGCCGCTTTAGGGGAAACCGTCCGTGCCTTACCCCGACTGGCCACCAAGTGTCACTGCCGCTTTAGGGGAAACCGTCGTGCCTTACCCCGACTGGCCACCAGGTGTCACTGCCGCTCTAGGGGAAACCGTCCGTGCCTTACCCCGACTGGCCACCAGGTGTCACTGCCGCTCCAGGGGAAACCGTCCGTGCCTTACCCCGACTGGCCACCAGGTGTCACTGCAGCTCTAGGGGAAACCGTCCGTGCCTTACCCTGACTGGCACCAGGTGTCACTGCCGCTCTAGGGGAAACCATCCGTGCCTTACCCAGACTGGCCACCAGGTGTCACTGCAGCTTTAGGGGAAACCGTCCGTGCCTTACACCGACTGGCCACCAGGTGTCACTGCCGCTCTAGGGGAAACCGTCCATGCCTTACCCCGACTGGCCACCAGGTGTCACTGCCACTCTAGCGGAAACCGTCCGTGCCTTACCCCGACTGGCCACCAGGTGTCACTGCCGCTCTAGGGGAAACCGTCCGTGCCTTACCCCGACTGGCCACAAGGTGTCACTGCAGCTCTAGGGGAACTGTCCGTGCCTTACCCCAACTGGCCGCCAGGTGTCACTGCCGTTCTAGGGGAAAACCGTCCGTGCCTTATCCCGACTGGCCACCAGGTGTCACTGCAGCTCTAGGGGAAACCGTCCGTGCCTTTCCCCGACTGGCCGCCAGGTGTCACTGCAGCTTTAGGGGAAAAAGTCCGTGCCTTACCGCGATTGGCCACCAGGTGTCACTGCAGCTTTAGGGGAAACCGTCCGTGCCTTACACCAACTGGCCACCAGGTGTCACTGCCGCTCTAGGGGAAACCGTCCGTGCCTTACCCCGACCGGCCTCCAGGTGTCACTGCAGCTCTAGGGGAAACCGTACGTGCCTTACCCCGACTGGCCACCAGGTGTCACTGCAGCTTTAGGGGAAACCGTCCGTGCCTTACCCCGACTGGCCACCAGGTGTCACTGCAGCTTTAGGGGAAAATGTCCGTGCCTTACCCCGACTGGCCACCAGGTGTCACTGCCGCTCTAGGGGAAACCGTCCGTGCCTTACCCCGACTGGACACCAGGTGTCACTGCAGCTCTAGGGGTAAACCATCCGTGCCTTACCCCGACTGGCCATCAGGTGTCACTGCCGCTCTAGGGGAAACCGTCCGTGCCTTACCCCGACTGGCCACCAGGTGTCACTGCCGCTCTAGGGGAAACCGTCCGTGCCTTACCCCGACTGGTCACCAGGTGTCACTGCAGCTGTAGGGGGAAACTGTCCGTGCCTTACCCCGACTGGCCACCAGGTGTCACTGCCGCTCTAGGGGAAACCGTCCGTGCCTAACCCCGACTGGCCACCAGGTGTCACTGCAGCTTTAGGGGAAACCCTCCGTGCCTTACCCGACTGGCCACCAGGTGTCACTACCGCTCTAGGGGAAACCGTCCGTGCCTTACGCGACTGGCCACCAGGTGTCACTGCCGCTCTAGGATAAACCGTCCGTGCCTTACCCCGACTGGCCACCAGGTGTCACTGCAGCTTTAGGGGAAACCGTCCGTGCCTTACCCCGACTGGCCACCAGGTGTCACTGCCGCTCTAGGGGAAACCGTCCGTGCCTTATCCAGACTGGCCACCAGGTGTCACTGCAGCTTTAGGGGAAACCGACTGGCCACCAGGTGTCACTGCCGCTCGAGGGGAAACCGTCCGTGCCTTACCCCGACTGGCCGCCAGGTGTCACTGCAGCTTTAGGGGAAACCGTCCGTGCCTTACCCCGATTGGCCACCAGGTGTCACTGCAGCTTTAGGGGAAACCGTCCGTGCCTTACCACGACTGGCCACCAGGTGTCACTGCCGCTCCAGGGGAAACCGTCCGTGCCTTACCCCGACTGGCCACCAGGTGTCACTGCCGCTCTAGGGGAAACCGTCCGTGCCTTACCCCGACTGGCCACCAGGTGTCACTGCCGCTTAAGGGGAAACCGTCCGTGCCTTACCCCGACTGGCCACCAAGTGTCACTGCCGCTTTAGGGAAACCGTCCGTGCCTTACCCCGACTGGCCACCAGGTGTCACTGCCGCTCTAGGGGAAACCGTCCGTGCCTTACCCCGACTGGCCACCAGGTGTCACTGCCGCTCCAGGGGAAACCGTCCGTGCCTTACCCCGACTGGCCACCAGGTGTCACTGCAGCTCTAGGGGAAACCGTCCGTGCCTTACCCTGACTGGCCACCAGGTGTCACTGCCGCTCTAGGGGAAACCGTCCGTGCCTTACCCAGACTGGCCACCAGGTGTCACTGCAGCTTTAGGGAAACCGTCCGTGCCTTACACCGACTGGCCACCAGGTGTCACTGCCCGCTCTAGGGCAAACCGTCCATGCCTTACCCCGACTGGCCACCAGGTGTCACTGCCACTCTAGCGGAAACCGTCCGTGCCTTACCCCGACTGGCCACCAGGTGTCACTGCCGCTCTAGGGGAAACCGTCCGTGCCTTACCCCGACTGGCCACAAGGTGTCACTGCAGCTCTAGGGGAAACTGTCCGTGCCTTACCCCAACTGGCCGCCAGGTGTCACTGCCGTTCTAGGGGAAACCGTCCGTGCCTTATCCCGACTGGCCACCAGGTGTCACTGCAGCTCTAGGGGAAACCGTCCGTGCCTTTCCCCGACTGGCCGCCAGGTGTCACTGCAGCTTTAGGGGAAAAAGTCCGTGCCTTACCGCGATTGGCCACCAGGTGTCACTGCAGCTTTAGGGGAAACCGTCCGTGCCTTACACCAACTGGCCACCAGGTGTCACTGCCGCTCTAGGGGAAACCGTCCGTGCCTTACCCCGACCGGCCTCCAGGTGTCACTGCAGCTCTAGGGGAAACCGTACGTGCCTTACCCCGACTGGCCACCAGGTGTCACTGCAGCTTTAGGGGAAACCGTCCGTGCCTTACCCCGACTGGCCACCAGGTGTCACTGCAGCTTTAGGGGAAAATGTCCGTGCCTTACCCCGACTGGCCACCAGGTGTCACTGCCGCTCTAGGGGAAACCGTCCGTGCCTTACCCCGACTGGACACCAGGTGTCACTGCAGCTTTAGGGGAAACCGTCCGTGCCTTACCCCGACTGGCCACCAGGTGTCACTGCCGCTCTACGGGAAACCGTCCGTGCCTTACCCCGACTGGCCACCAGATGTCACTGTCGCTCTAGGGGAAACGGTCCGTGCCTGACCCCGACTGGCCATCATGTGTCACTGCCGCTCTAGGGGGAACCGTCCGTGCCTTACCCCGACTGGCCACCAGGTGTCACTGCCGCTTTAGGGGAAAACGTCCGTGCCTTACCCCGACTGGCCACCAGGTGTCACTGCCGCTCTAGGGGAAACCGTCCGTGCCTTACCCCGACTGGCCACCAGGTGTCACTGCAGCTCTAGGGGAAACCGTCCGTGCCTTACCCCGACTGGCCGCCAGGTGTCACTGCCGCTCTAGGGGAAACCGTCCGTGCCTTACCCCGACTGGCCACCAGGTGTCACTGCAGCTCTAGGGGAAACCGTCCGTGCCTTACCCCAACTGGCCGCCAGGTGTCACTGCCGTTCTAGGGGAAACCGTCCGTGCCTTATCCCGACTGGCCACCAGGTGTCACTGCAGCTCTAGGGGAAACCGTCCGTGCCTTACCCCGACTAGCCGCCAGGTGTCACTGCAGCTTTAGGGGAAACCGTCCGTGCCTTACCCCTATTGGCCAGCAGGTGTCACTGCAGCTTTAGGGGAAAACGTCCGTGCCTTACCCCAACTGGCCGCCAGGTGTCACTGCCGCTCTAGGGGAAACCGTCCGTGCCTTACCCCGACTGGCCACCAGGTGTCACTGCAGCTCTAGGGGAAACCGTCCGTGCCTTACCCCGACTGGCCACCAGGTGTCACTGCAGCTTTAGGGGAAACCGTCCGTGCCTTACCCCGACTGGACACCAGGTGTCACTGCAGCTTTAGGGGAAACCGTCCGTGCCTTACCCCGACTGGCCACCAGGTGTCACTGCCGCTCTACGGAAAACCGTCCGTGCCTTACCCCAACTGGCCACCAGGTGTCACTGCCGCTCTAGGGGAAACCATCCGTGCCTTAACCCGACTGGCCACCAGGTGTCACTGCCGCTTTAGGGGAAACCGTCCGTGCCTTACCCCGACTGGCCACCAGGTGTCACTGCCTCTCTATGGGAAACCGTCCGTGCCTTACCCCGACTGGCCACCAGGTGTCACTGCCGCTCTAGGGGAAACCGTCCGTGCCTTACCCCGACTGGCCACCAGGTGTCACTGCCGCTCTAGGATAAACCGTCCGTGCCTTACCCCGACTGGCCGCCAGGTGTCACTGCAGCTTTAGGGGAAACCGTCCGTGCCTTACCCCGACTGGCCACCAGGTGTCACTGCCGCTCTAGGGGAAACCGTCCGTGCCTTACCCAGACTGGCCACCAGGTGTCACTGCAGCTTTAGGGGAAACCCTCCGTGCCTTACCCCGACTGGCCGCCAGGTGTCACTGCAGCTCTAGGGTAAACCGTCCGTGCCTTACCCCGACTGGCCACCAGGTGTCACTGCGGTCTAGGGGAAACCGTCCGTGCCTTACCCCGACTGGCCACCAGGTGTCACTGTCGCTCTTGGGGAAACCGTCCGTGCCTTACCCCGACTGGCCATCAGGTGTCACTGCCGCTCTAGGGGGAACCGTCCGTGCCTTACCCCGACTGGCCACCAGGTGTCACTGCCGCTCTAGGGGAAACCGTCCGTGCCTTACCCCGACTGGCCACCAGGTGTCACTGCCGCTCTAGGGGGAACCGTCCGTGCCTTACCCCGACTGGCCACCAGGTGTCACTGCCGCTCGAGGGGAAACCGTCCGTGCCTTACCCCGACTGGCCTCCAGGTGTCACTGCAGCTCTAGGGGAAACCGTACGTGCCTTACCCCGACTGGCCACCAGGTGTCACTGCAGCTTTAGGGGAAACCGTCCGTGCCTTACCCCGACTGGCCACCAGGTGTCACTGCAGCTTTAGGGGAAAATGTCCGTGCCTTACCCCGACTGGCCACCAGGTGTCACTGCCGCTCTAGGGGAAACCGTCCGTGCCTTACCCCGACTGGACACCAGGTGTCACTGCAGCTTTAGGGGAAACCGTCCGTGCCTTACCCCGACTGGCCACCAGGTGTCACTGCCGCTCTACGGGAAACCGTCCGTGCCTTACCCCGACTGGCCACCAGATGTCACTGTCGCTCTAGGGGAAACGGTCCGTGCCTTACCCCGACTGGCCATCATGTGTCACAGCCGCTCTAGGGGGAACCGTCCGTGCCTTACCCCGACTGGCCACCAGGTGTCACTGCCGCTCTAGGGGAAAACGTCCGTGCCTTACCCCGACTGGCCACCAGGTGTCACTGCCGCTCTAGGGGAAACCGTCCGTGCCTTACCCCGACTGGCCACCAGGTGTCACTGCAGCTCTAGGGGAAACCGTCCGTGCCTTACCCCGACTGGCCGCCAGGTGTCACTGCCGCTCTAGGGGAAACCGTCCGTGCCTTACCCCAACTGGCCGCCAGGTGTCACTGCCGTTCTAGGGGAAACCGTCCGTGCCTTATCCCGACTGGCCACCAGGTGTCACTGCAGCTCTAGGGGAAACCGTCCGTGCCTTACCCCGACTAGCCGCCAGGTGTCACTGCAGCTTTAGGGGAAACCGTCCGTGCCTTACCCCGATTGGCCAGCAGGTGTCACTGAAGCTTTAGGGGAAACCGTCCGTGCCTTACCCCAACTGGCCGCCAGGTGTCACTGCCGCTCTAGGGGAAACCGTCCGTGCCTTACCCCGACTGGACACCAGGTGTCACTGCAGCTTTAGGGGAAACCGTCCGTGCCTTACCCCGACTGGCCACGAGGTGTCACTGCCGCTCTACGGAAAACCGTCCGTGCCTTACCCCGACTGGCCACCAGGTGTCACTGCCGCTCTAGGGGAAACCATCCGTGCCTTACCCCGACTGGCCACCAGGTGTCACTGCCGCTTTAGGGGAAACCGTCCGTGCCTTACCCCGACTGGCCACCAGGTGTCACTGCCGCTCTAGGGGAAACCGTCCGTGCCTTACCCCGACTGGCCACCAGGTGTCACTGCCGCTATAGGGGAAACCGTCCGTGCCTTACCCCGACTGGCCACCAGGTGTCACTGCCGCTTTAGGATAAACCGTCCGTGCCTTACCCCGACTGGCCACCAGGTGTCACTGCAGCTTTAGGGGAAACCGTCCGTGCCTTACCCCGACTGGCCAGCAGGTGTCACTGCAGCTTTAGGGGAAACCGTCCGTGCCTTACCCAGACTGGCCACCAGGTGTCACTGCAGCTTTAGGGGAAACCCTCCGTTCCTTACCCCGACTGGCCACCAGGTGTCACTGCAGTTCTAGGGGAAACCGTCCGTGCCTTAACCCGACTGGCCACCAGGTGTCACTGCCGCTCTAGGGGAAACCGTCCGTGCCTTACCCCGACTGGCCACCAGGTGTCACTGCAGCTTTAGGGGAAACCGTCCGTGCCTTACCCCGACTGGCCGCCAGGTGTCACTGCCGCTCTACGGAAAACCCTCCGTGCCTTACCCCGACTGGCCACCAGGTGTCACTGCCGCTCTAGGGGAAACCATCCGTGCCTTACCCCGACTGGCCACCAGGTGTCACTGCCGCTTTAGGGGAAACCGTCCGTGCCTTACCCCGACTGGCCACCAGGTGTCACTGCCGCTCTAGGGGAAACCGAACGTGCCTTACCCCGACTGGCCACCAGGTGTCACTGCCGCTCTAGGGGAAACCGTCCGTGCCTTACCCCGACTGGACACCAGGTGTCACTGCCGCTCTACGGGAAACCGTCCGTGCCTTACCCCGACTGGCCACCAGATGTCACTGTCGCTCTAGGGGAAACGGTCCGTGCCTTACCCCGACTGGCCATCATGTGTCACTGCCGCTCTAGGGGGAACCGTCCGTGCCTTACCCCGACTGGCCACCAGGTGTCACTGCCGCTCTAGGGGAAAACGTCCGTGCCTTACCCCGACTGGCCACCAGGTGTCACTGCCGCTCTAGGGGAAACCGTCCGTGCCTTACCCCGACTGGCCACCAGGTGTCACTGCAGCTCTAGGGGAAACCGTCCGTGCCTTACCCCAACTGGCCGCCAGGTGTCACTGCCGTTCTAGGGGAAACCGTCCGTGCCTTATCCCGACTGGCCACCAGGTGTCACTGCAGCTCTAGGGGAAACCGTCCGTGCCTTACCCCGACTAGCCGCCAGGTGTCACTGCAGCTTTAGGGGAAACCGTCCGTGCCTTACCCCGATTGGCCAGCAGGTGTCACTGCAGCTTTAGGGGAAACCGTCCGTGCCTTACCCCAACTGGCCGCCAGGTGTCACTGCCGCTCTAGGGGAAACCGTCCGTGCCTTACCCCGACTGGCCACCAGGTGTCACTGCAGCTCTAGGGGAAACCGTCCGTGCCTTACCCCGACTGGCCACCAGGTGTCACTGCAGCTTTAGGGGAAACCGTCCGTGCCTTACCCCGACTGGACACCAGGTGTCACTGCAGCTTTAGGGGAAACCGTCCGTGCCTTACCCCGACTGGCCACCAGGTGTCACTGCCGCTCTACGGAAAACCGTCCGTGCCTTACCCCGACTGGCCACCAGGTGTCACTGCCGCTTTAGGGGAAACCGTCCGTGCCTTACCCCGACTGGCCACCAGGTGTCACTGCCGCTCTAGGGGAAACCGTCCATGGCTTACCCCGACTGGCCACCAGGTGTCACTGCCGCTCTAGGGGAAACCGTCCGTGCCTTACCCCGACTGGACACCAGGTGTCACTGCCGCTCTAGGATGAACCGTCCGTGCCTTACCGCGACTGGCCACCAGGTGTCACTGCAGCTTTAGGGGAAACCATCCGTGCCTTACCCCGACTGGCCACCAGGTGTCACTGCCGCTCTAGGGGAAACCGTCCGTGCCTTACCCAGACTGGCCACCAGGTGTCACTGCAGCTTTAGGGGAAACCCTCCGTGCCTTACCCCGACTGGCCACCAGGTGTCACTGCAGCTCTAGGGGAAACCGTCCGTGCCTTACCCCGACTGGCCAGCAGGTGTCACTGCAGCTTTAGGGGAAACCGTCCGTGCCTTACCCCGACTGGCCACCAGGTCTCACTGCGGCTCTAGGAGAAACCGTCCGTGCCTTACCCCAACTGGCCACCAGGTGTCACTGCAGTTCTAGGGGAAACCGTCCGTGCCTTACCCCGACTGGCCACCAGGTGTCACTGCCGCTCTAGGGGAAACCGTCCGTGCCTTACCCCGACTGGCCACCAGGTGTCACTGCCGCTCTAGGGGAAACCGTCCGTGCCTTACCCCTACTGGCCGCCAGGTGTCACTGCCGTTCTAGGGGAAACCGTCCGTGCCTTATCCCGACTGGCCGCCAGGTGTCACTGCAGCTTTAGGGGAAACCGTCCGTGCCTTACCCCGACTGGCCACCAGGTGTCACTGCAGCTTTAGGGGAAGCCGTCCGTGCCTTACCCCGACTGGCCACCAGGTGTCACTGCAGCTTTAGGGGAAACCGTCCGTGCCTTACCCCGACTGGCCACCAGGTGTCACTGCCGCTCTAGGGGAAACCGTCCGTGCCTTACCCCGACTGGCCATCAGGTGTCACTGCCGCTCTAGGGGAAACCGTCCGTGCCTTACCCCGACTGGCCACCAGGTGTCACTGCCGCTCTAGGGGAAACCGTCCGTGCCTTACCCCGACTGGCCACCAGGTGTCACTGCAGCTGTAGGGGAAACCGTCCGTGCCTTACACCAACTGGCCACCAGGTGTCACTGCAGCTCTAGGTGAAACCGTCCGTGCCTTACCCCGATTGGCCACCAGGTGTCACTGCAGCTTTAGGGGAAACCGTCCGTGCGTTACCCCGACTGGCCGCCAGGTGTCACTGCAGCTTTAGGGGAAACCGTCCGTGCCTTACCCCGATTGGCCACCAGGTGTCACTGCAGCTTTAGGGGAAACCGTCCGTGCCTTACCCCAACTGGCCACCAGGTGTCACTGCCGCTCTAGGGGAAACCGTCCGTGCCTTACCCCGACTGGCCACCAGGTGTCACTGCAGCTCTAGGGGAAACCGTCCGTGCCTTACCCCGACTGGCCACCAGGTGTCACTGCAGCTTTAGGGGAAACCGTCCGTGCCTTACCCCGACTGGCCACCAGGTGTCACTGCAGCTTTAGGGGAAAATGTCCGTGCCTTACCCCGACTGGCCACCAGGTGTCACTGCTGCTCTAGGGGAAACCGTCCGTGCCTTACCCCGACTGGACACCAGGTGTCACTGCAGCTTTAGGGCAAACCGTCCGTGCCTTACCCCGACTGGCCACCAGGTGTCACTGCAGTTCTAGGGGAAACCGTCCGTGCCTTACCCCGACTGCCCACAAGGTGTCACTGCCGCTCTAGGGGAAACCGTCCGTGCCTTACCCAGACTGGCCACCAGGTGTCACTGCAGCTTTAGGGGAAACCCTCCGTGCCTTACCCCGACTGGCCACCAGCTGTCACTGCAGCTCTAGGGGAAACCGTCCGTGCCTTACCCCGACTGGCCAGCAGGTGTCACTGCAGCTTTAGGGGAAACCGTCCGTGCCTTACCCCGACTGGCCACCAGGTGTCACTGCGGCTCTAGGTGAAACCGTCCGTCCTTACCCCAACTGGCCACCAGGTGTCACTGCAGTTCTAGGGGAAACCGTCCGTGCCTTACCCCGACGGGCCACCAGGTGTCACTGCGGTCTAGGGGAAACCGTCCGTGCCTTACCCCGACTGGCCACCAGGTGTCACTGCCGCTCTAGGGGAAACCGTCCGTGCCTTACCCCGACTGGCCACCTGGTGTCACTGCCGCTCTTGGGGAAACCGTCCGTGCCTTACCCCGACTGGCCACCAGGTGTCACTGCCGCTCTAGGGGAAACCGTCCGTGCCTTACCCCGACTGGCCACCAGGTGTCACTGCAGCTTTAGGGGAAACCGTCCGTGCCTTACCCCGACTGGCCACCAGGTGTCACTGCCGCTCTAGGGGAAACCGTCCGCGCCTAACCCCGACTGGCCACCAGGTGTCACTGCAGCTTTAGGGGAAACCCTCCGTGCCTTACCCCGACTGGCCACCAGGTGTCACTGCAGCTCTAGGGGAAACCGTCCGTGCCTTACCCCGATTGGCCACCAGGTGTCACTGCAGCTTTAGGGGAAACCGTCCGTGCCTTACACCAACTGGCCACGAGGTGTCACTGCCGCTCTAGGGGAAACCGTCCGTGCCTTACCCCGACTGGCCACCAGGTGTCACTGCAGCTCTAGGGGAAACCGTCCGTGCCTTACCCCGACTGGCCACCAGGTGTCACTGCAGCTTTAGGGGAAACCGTCCGTGCCTTACCCCGACTGGCCACCAGGTGTCACTGCAGCTTTAGGGGAAAATGTCCGTGCCTTACCCCGACTGGCCACCAGGTGTCACTGCCGCTCTAGGGGAAACCGTCCGTGCCTTACCCCGACTGGACACCAGGTGTCACTGCAGCTTTAGGGGAAACCGTCCGTGCCTTACCCCGACTGGCCACCAGGTGTCACTGCCGCTCTACGGGAAACCGTCCGTGCCTTACCCCGACTGGCCACCAGATGTCACTGTCGCTCTAGGGGAAACCGTCAGTGCCTTACCCCGACTGGCCATCAGGTGTCACTGCCGCTCTAGGGGGAACCGCCCGTGCCTTACCCCGACTGGCCACCAGGTCTCACTGCCGCTCTACGGGAAAACGTCCGTGCCTTACCCCGACTGGCCACCAGATGTCACTGTCGCTCTAGGGGAAACCGTCCGTGCCTTCCCCGACTGGCCATCAGGTGTCACTGCCGCTCTAGGGGGAACCGTCCGTGCCTTACCCCGACTGGCCACAAGGTGTCACTGCAGCTCTAGGGGAAACTGTCCGTGCCTTACCCCAACTGGCCACCAGGTGTCACTGCCGCTCTAGGGAAACCGTCCGTGCCTTACCCCGACTGGCCACCAGGTGTCACTGCAGCTTTAGGGGAAACCGTCCGTGCCTTACCCCGACTGGATACCAGGTGTCACTGCAGCTTTAGGGGAAACCGTCCGTGCCTTACCCCGACTGGCCACCAGGTGTCACTGCCGCTCTACGGAAAACCGTCCGTGCCTTACCCCGACTGGCCACCAGGTGTCACTGCCGCTCTAGGGGAAACCGTCCGTGCCTTACCCCGACTGGCCTCCAGGTGTCACTGCAGCTCTAGGGGAAACCGTACGTGCCTTACCCCGACTGGCCAGCAGGTGTCACTGCAGCTTTAGGGGAAACCGTCCGTGCCTTACCCCGACTGGCCACCAGGTGTCACTGCAGCTTTAGGGGAAAATGTCCGTGCCTTACCCCGACTGGCCACCAGGTGTCACTGCCGCTCTAGGGGAAACCGTCCGTGCCTTACCCCGACTGGCCACCAGGTGTCACTGCCGCTCTAGGGGAAACCGTCCGTGCCTGACCCCGACTGGCCACCAGGTGTCACTGCCGCTCTAGGGGAAACCGTCCGTGCCTTACCCCGACTGGCCGCCAGGTGTCACTGCCGTTCTAGGGGAAACCGTCCGTGCCTTATCCCGACTGGCCGCCAGGTGTCACTGCAGCTTTAGGGGAAACCGTCCGTGCCTTACCCCGACTGGCCACCAGGTGTCACTGCAGCTTTAGGGGAAGCCGTCCGTGCCTTACCCCGACTGGCCACCAGGTGTCACTGCAGTTCTAGGGGAAACCGTCCGTGCCTTACCCCGACTGGCCACCAGGTGTCACTGCCGCTCTAGGGGAAACCGTCCGTGCCTTACCCAGACTGGCCACCAGGTGTCACTGCAGCTTTAGGGGAAACCCTCCGTGCCTTACCCCGACTGGCCACCAGCTGTCACTGCAGCTCTAGGGGAAACCGTCCGTGCCTTACCCCGACTGGCCAGCAGGTGTCACCGCAGCTTTAGGGAAAACCGTCCGTGCCTTACCCCGACTGGCCACCAGGTGTCACTGCGGCTCTAGGTGAAACCGTCCGTCCTTACCCCAACTGGCCACCAGGTGTCACTGCAGTTCTAGGGGAAACCGTCCGTGCCTTACCCCGACGGGCCACCAGGTGTCACTGCGGTCTAGGGGAAACCGTCCGTGCCTTCCCCCAACTGGCCACCAGGTGTCACTGTCGCTCTAGGGGAAACCGTCCGTGCCTTACCCCGACCGGCCATCAGGTGTCACTGCCGCTCTAGGGGGAACCGTCCGTGCCTTACCCCGACTGGCCAACAGGTGTCACTGCCGCTCTAGGGGAAACCGTCCGTGCCTTACCCCGACTGGCCACCAGGTGTCACTGCCGCTCTAGGGGAAACCGTCCGTGCCTTACCCCGACTGGCCACCTGGTGTCACTGCCGCTCTTGGGGAAACCGTCCGTGCCTTACCCCGACTGGCCACCAGGTGTCACTGCCGCTCTAGGGGAAACCGTCCGTGCCTTACCCCGACTGGCCACCAGGTGTCACTGCAGCTTTAGGGGAAACCGTCCGTGCCTTACCCCGACTGGCCACCAGGTGTCACTGCCGCTCTAGGGGAAACCGTCCGTGCCTAACCCCGACTGGCCACCAGGTGTCACTGCAGCTTTAGGGGAAACCCTCCGTGCCTTACCCCGACTGACCACCAGGTGTCACTGCAGCTCTAGGGGAAACCGTCCGTGCCTTACCCCGATTGGCCACCAGGTGTCACTGCAGCTTTAGGGGAAACCGTCCGTGCCTTACACCAACTGGCCACCAGGTGTCACTGCCGCTCTAGGGGAAACCGTCCGTGCCTTACCCCGACTGGCCACCAGGTGTCACTGCCGCTCTAGCGGAAACCGTCCGTGCCTTACCCCGACTGGCCACCAGGTGTCACTGCAGCTTTAGGGGAAAATGTCCGTGCCTTACCCGACTGGCCACCAGGTGTCACTGCCGCTCTAGGGGAAACCGTCCGTGCCTTACCCCGACTGGACACCAGGTGTCACTGCAGCTTTAGGGGAAACCGTCCGTGCCTTACCCCGACTGGCCACCAGGTGTCACTGCCGCTCTACGGGAAACCGTCCGTGCCTTACCCCGACTGGCCACCAGATGTCACTGTCGCTCTAGGGGAAACCGTCCGTGCCTTACCCCGACTGGCCATCAGGTGTCACTGCCGCTCTAGGGGGAACCGTCCGTGCCTTACCCCGACTGGCCACCAGGTGTCACTGCTGCTCTACGGGAAACCGTCCGTGCCTTACCCCGACTGGCCACCAGGTGTCACTGCCGCTCTAGGGGAAACCGTCCGTGCCTTACTCCGACTGGCCACCAGGTGTCACTGCAGCTCTAGGGGAACTGTCCGTGCCTTACCCCGACTGGCCGCCAGGTGTCACTGCCCCTCTAGGGGAAACCGTCCGTGCCTTACCCCGACTGGCCACCAGGTGTCACTGCAGCTCTAGGGGAAACCGTCCGAGCCTTACCCCAACTGGCCGCCAGGTGTCACTGCCGCTCTAGGGGAAACCGTCCGTGCCTTACCCCGACTGGCCACCAGGTGTCACTGCAGCTCTAGGGGAAACCGTCCGTGCCTTACCCCGACTGGCCACCAGGTGTCACTGCAGCTTTAGGGGAAACCGTCCGTGCCTTACCCCGACTGGACTCCAGGTGTCACTGCCAGCTTTAGGGGAAACCGTCCGTGCCTTACCCCGACTGGCCACCAGGTGTCACTGCCGCTCTACGGAAAACCGTCCGTGCCTTACCCCAACTGGCCACCAGGTGTCACTGCCGCTCTAGGGGAAACCGTCCGTGCCTTACCCCGACTGGCCACCAGGTGTCACTGCAGCTCTAGGGGAAACCGTCCGTGCCTTACCCGACTGGCCACCAGGTGTCACTGCAGCTTTAGGGAAACCGTCCGTGCCTTACCCCGACTGGCCCACAGGTGTCACTGCAGCTTTAGGGGAAAATGTCCGTGCCTTACCCCGACTGGCCACCAGGTGTCACTGCTGCTCTAGGGGAAACCGTCCGTGCCTTACCCCGACTGGACACCAGGTGTCACTGCAGCTTTAGGGGAAACCGTCCGTGCCTTACCCCGACTGGCCACCAGGTGTCACTGCAGTTCTAGGGGAAACCGTCCGTGCCTTACCCCGACTGGCCACCAGGTGTCACTGCCGCTCTAGGGGAAACCGTCCGTGCCTTACCCAGACTGGCCACCAGGTGTCACTGCAGCTTTAGGGGAAACCCTCCGTGCCTTACCCCGACTGGCCACCAGCTGTCACTGCAGCTCTAGGGGAAACCGTCCGTGCCTTACCCCGACTGGCCAGCAGGTGTCACTGAAGCTTTAGGGGAAACCGTCCGTGCCTTACCCCGACTGGCCACCAGGTGTCACTGCCGCTCTAGGTGAAAACGTCCGTGCCTTACCCCAACTGGCCACCAGGTGTCACTGCAGTTGTAGGGGAAACCGTCCGTGCCTTACCCCGACGGGCCACCAGGTGTCACTGCGGTCTAGGGGAAACCGTCCGTGCCTTCCCCCAACTGGCCACCAGGTGTCACTGTCGCTCTAGGGGAAACCGTCCGTGCCTTACCCCGACTGGCCATCAGGTGTCACTGCCGCTCTAGGGGGAACCGTCCGTGCCTTACCCCGACTGGCCACCAGGTGTCACTGCCGCTCTAGGGGAAACCGTCCGTGCCTTACCCCGACTGGCCACCAGGTGTCACTGCCGCTCTAGGGGAAACCGTCCGTGCCTTACCCCGACTGGCCACCTGGTGTCACTGCCGCTCTTGGGGAAACCGTCCGTGCCTTACCCCGACTGGCCACCAGGTGTCACTGCCGCTCTAGGGGAAACCGTCCGTGCCTTACCCCGACTGGCCGCCAGGTGTCACTGCAGCTTTAGGGGAAACCGTCCGTGCCTTACCCCGACTGGCCACCAGGTGTCACTGCCGCTCTAGGGGAAACCGTCCGTGCCTTACCCCGACTGGCCACCAGGTGTCACTGCAGCTTTAGGGGAAACCCTCCGTGCCTTACCCCGACTGGCCACCAGGTGTCACTGCAGCTCTAGGGGAAACCGTCCGTGCCTTACCCCGATTGGCCACCAGGTGTCACTGCAGCTTTAGGGGAAACCGTCCGTGCCTTACACCAACTGGCCACCAGGTGTCACTGCCGCTCTAGGGGAAACCGTCCGTGCCTTACCCCGACTGGCCACCAGGTGTCACTGCAGCTCTAGGGGAAAACATCCGTGCCTTACCCCGACTGGCCACCAGGTGTCACTGCAGCTTTAGGGGAAACCGTCTGTGCCTTACCCCGACTGGCCACCAGGTGTCACTGCAGCTTTAGGGGAAACCGTCCGTCCATTACCCCGACTGGCCACCAGGTGTCACTGCAGCTTTAGGGGAAACCGACTGGCCACCAGGTGTCACTGCCGCTCGAGGGGAAACCGTCCGTGCCTTACCCCGACTGGACACCAGGTGTCACTGCAGCTTTAGGGGAAACCGTCCGTGCCTTACCCCGACTGGCCACCAGGTGTCACTGCCGCTCTACGGGAAACCGTCCGTGCCTTACCCGGACTGGCCACCAGATGTCACTGTCGCTCTAGGGGAAACCGTCCGTGCCTTCCCCGACTGGCCATCAGGTGTCACTGCCGCTCTAGGGGGAACCGTCCGTGCCTTACCCCGACTGGCCACCAGGTGTCACTGCAGCTTTAGGGGAAACCGTCCGTGCCTTACCCCGACTGGCCACCAGGTGTCACTGACGCTCTAGGGGAAAACGTCCGTACCTTACCCCGACTGGCCACCAGGTGTCACTGCCGCTCTAGGGGAAACCCTCCGTGCCTTACCCCGACTGGCCACCAGGTGTCACTGCAGCTCTAGGGGAAACCGTCCGTCCCTTACCCCGACTGGCCGCCAGGTGTCACTGCCGCTCTAGGGGAAACCGTCCGTGCCTTACCCCGACTGGCCACCAGGTGTCACTGCAGCTCTAGGGGAAACCGTCCGAGCCTTACCCCAACTGGCCGCCAGGTGTCACTGCCGTTCTAGGGGATACCGTCCGTGCCTTATCCCGACTGGCCACCAGGTGTCACTGCAGCTCTAGGGGAAACCGTCCGTGCCTTACCCCTACTGGCCGCCAGGTGTCACTGCAGCTTTAGGGGAAACCGTCCGTGCCTTACCCCGATTGGCCAGCAGGTGTCACTGCAGCTTTAGGGGAAACCGTCCGTGCCTTACCCCAACTGGCCGCCAGGTGTCACTGCCGCTCTAGGGGAAACCGTCCGTGCCTTACCCCGACTGGCCACCAGGTGTCACTGCAGCTCTAGGGGAAACCGTCCGTGCCTTACCCCGACTGGCCACCAGGTGTCACTGCCGCTTTAGGGGAAACCGTCCGTGCCTTACCCCGACTGGACACCAGGTGTCACTGCAGCTTTAGGGGAAACCGTCCGTGCCTTACCCCGACTGGCCACCAGGTGTCACTCCAGCTTTAGGGGAAACCGTCCGTGCCTTACCCCGACTGGCCACCAGGTGTCACTGCAGCTTTAGGGGAAAATGTCCGTGCCTTACCCCGAGTGGCCACCAGGTGTCACTGCTGCTCTAGGGGAAACCGTCCGTGCCTTACCCCGACTGGCCACCAGGTGTCACTGCCGCTCTAGGGGAAACCGTCCGTGCCTTACCCCGACTGGCCACCAGGTGTCACTGCCGCTCTAGTGGAAACCGTCCGTGCCTTACCCCGACTGGACACCAGATGTCACTGCCGCTCTAGGATAAACCGTCCGTGCCTTACCCCAACTGGCCACCAGGTGTCACTGCAGCTTTAGGGGAAACCATCCGTGCCTTACCCCGACTGGCCACCAGGTGTCACTGCCGCTCTAGGGGAAACCGTCCGTGCCTTACCCAGACTGGCCACCAGGTGTCACTGCAGCTTTAGGGGAAACCCTCCGTGCTTTACCCCGACTGGCCACCAGGTGTCACTGCAGCTCTAGGGGAAACCGTCCGTGCCTTACCCCGACTGGCCACCAGGTGTCACTGCAGCTTTAGGGGGAAACCGACTGGCCACCAGGTGTCACTGCCGCTCGAGGGGAAACCGTCCGTGCCTTACCCCGATTGGCCACCAGGTGTCACTGCAGCTTTAGGGGAAACCGTCCGTGCCTTACCCCGACTGGCCACCAGGTGTCACTGCCGCTCTAGGGGAAACCGTCCGTGCCTTACCCCGACTGGCCACCAGGTGTCACTGCAGCTCTAGGGAAACCGTCCGTGCCTTACCCCGACTGGCCACCAGGTGTCACTCCAGCTTTAGGGGAAACCGTCCGTGCCTTACCCCGACTGGCCACCAGGTGTCACTGCAGCTTTAGGGGAAAATGTCCGTGCCTTACCCCGAGTGGCCACCAGGTGTCACTGCTGCTCTAGGGGAAACCGTCCGTGCCTTACCCCGACTGGACACCAGGTGTCACTGCAGCTTTAGGGGAAACCGTCCGTGCCTTACCCCGACTGGCCACCAGGTGTCACTACCGCTCTACGGGAAACCGTCCGTGCCTACCCCAACTGGCCACCAGGTGTCACTGCCGCTCTAGGGGAAACCGTCCGTGCCTTACCCCGACTGGCCATCAGGTGTCACTGCCGCTCTAGGGGAAACTGTCCGTGCCTTACCCCGACTGGCCACCAGGTGTCACTGCCGCTCTAGGGGAAACCGTCCGTGCCTTACCCCGACTGGCCACCAGGTGTCACTGCAGCTCTAGGGGAAACCGTCCGTGCCTTACCCCAACTGGCCGCCAGGTGTCACTGCCGTTCTAGGGGAAACCGTCCGTGCCTTATCCTGACTGGCCACCAGGTGTCACTGCAGCTCTAGGTGAAACCGTCCGTGCCTTACCCCGATTGGCCACCAGGTGTCACTGCAGCTTTAGGGGAAACCGTCCGTGCGTTACCCCGACTGGCCGCCAGGTGTCACTGCAGCTTTAGGGGAAACCGTCCGTGCCTTACCCCGATTGGCCACCAGGTGTCACTGCAGCTTTAGGGGAAACCGTCCGTGCCTTACCCCAACTGGCCACCAGGTGTCACTGCCGCTATAGGGGAAACCGTCCGTGCCTTACCCCGACTGGCCACCAGGTGTCACTGCAGCTCTAGGGGAAACCGTCCGTGCCTTACCCCGACTGGCCACCAGGTGTCACTGCAGCTTTAGGGGAAACCGTCCGTGCCTTACCCCGACTGGCCACCAGGTGTCACTGCAGCTTTAGGGGAAAATGTCCGTGCCTTACCCCGACTGGCCACCAGGTGTCACTGCTGCTCTAGGGGAAACCGTCCGTGCCTTACCCCGACTGGCCACCAGGTGTCACTGCAGTTCTAGGGGAAACCGTCCGTGCCTTACCCCGACTGGCCACCAGGTGTCACTGCCGCTCTAGGGGAAACCGTCCGTGCCTTACCCAGACTGGCCACCAGGTGTCATTGCAGCTTTAGGGGAAACCCTCCGTGCCTTACCCCGACTGGCCACCAGCTGTCACTGCAGCTCTAGGGGAAACCGTCCGTGCCTTACCCCGACTGGCCAGCAGGTGTCACTGCAGCTTTAGGGGAAACCGTCCGTGCCTTACCCAGACTGGCCACCAGGTGTCACTGCAGCTTTAGGGGAAACCGTCCGTGCCTTACCCCGACTGGCCACCAGGTGTCACTGCCGCTCTAGGGGAAACCGTCCGTGCCTTACCCCGACTGGCCACCAGGTGTCACTGCCGCTCTAGGCGAAACCGTCCGTGCCTTACCCCGACTGGCCACCAGGTGTCACTGCCGCTCTAGGGGAAACCGTCCGTGCCTTACCCCGACTGGCCACCAGGTGTCACTGCCGCTCTAGGGGAAACCGTCCGTGCCTTACCCCTATTGGCCGCCAGGTGTCACTGCCGTTCTAGGGGAAACCGTCCGTGTCTTATCCCGACTGGCCGCCAGGTGTCACTGCAGCTTTAGGGGAAACCGTCCGCGCCTTACCCCGACCGGCCACCAGGTGTCACTGCAGCTTTAGGGGAAGCCGTCCGTGCCTTACCCCGACTGGCCACCAGGTGTCACTGCAGCTTTAGGGGAAACCGTCCGTGCCTTACCCCGACTGGCCACCAGGTGTCACTGCCGCTCTAGGGGAAACCGTCCGTGCCTTACCCCTACTGGCCGCCAGGTGTCACTGCCGTTCTAGGGGAAACCGTCCGTGTCTTATCCCGACTGGCCGCCAGGTGTCACTGCAGCTTTAGGGGAAACCGTCCGTGCCTTACCCCGACTGGCCACCAGGTGTCACTGCAGCTTTAGGGGAAGCCGTCCGTGCCTTACCCCGACTGGCCACCAGGTGTCACTGCAGCTTTAGGGGAAACCGTCCGTGCCTTACCCCGACTGGCCACCAGGTGTCACTGCCGCTCTAGGGGAAACCGTCCGTGCCTTACCCCGACTGGCCATCAGGTGTCACTGCCGCTCTAGGGGAAACCGTCCGTGCCTTACCCCGACTGGCCACCAGGTGTCACTGCCGCTCTAGGGGAAACCGTCCGTGCCTTACCCCGACTGGCCACCAGGTGTCACTGCAGCTCTGGGGGAAACCGTCCGTGCCTTACCCCAACTGGCCGCAAGGTGTCACTGCCGTTCTAGGGGAAACCGTCCGTGCCTTATCCTGACTGGCCACCAGGTGTCACTGCAGCTCTAGGGGAAACCGTCCGTGCCTTACCCCGACTGGCCACCAGGTGTCACTGCAGCTTTAGGGGAAACCGACTGGCCACCAGGTGTCACTGCCGCTCGAGGGGAAACCGTCCGTGCCTTACCCCGACTGTCCGCCAGGTGTCACTGCAGCTTTAGGGGAAGCCGTCCGTGCCTTACCCCGATTGGCCACCAGGTGTCACTGCAGCTTTAGGGGAAACCGTCCGTGCCTTACCCCGACTGGCCACCAGGTGTCACTGCCGCTCTAGGGGAAACCGTCCGTGCCTTACCCCGACTGGCCACCAGGTGTCACTGCAGCTCTAGGGGAAACCGTCCGTGCCTTACCCCGACTGGCCACCAGGTGTCACTGCAGCTTTAGGGGAAAATGTCCGTGCCTTACCCCGACTGGCCACCAGGTGTCACTGCTGCTCTAGGGGAAACCGTCCGTGCCTTACCCCGACTGGACACCAGGTGTCACTGCAGCTTTAGGGCAAACCGTCCGTGCCTTACCCCGACTGGCCACCAGGTGTCACTGCAGTTCTAGGGGAAACCGTCCGTGCCTTACCCCGACTGGCCACCAGGTGTCACTGCCGCTCTAGGGGAAACCGTCCGTGCCTTACCCAGACTGGCCACCAGGTGTCACTGCAGCTTTAGGGGAAACCCTCCGTGCCTTACCCCGACTGGCCACCAGCTGTCACTGCAGCTCTAGGGGAAACCGTCCGTGCCTTACCCCGACTGGCCAGCAGGTGTCACTGCAGCTTTAGGGGAAACCGTCCGTGCCTTACCCCGACTGGCCACCAGGTGTCACTGCGGCTCTAGGTGAAACCGTCCGTCCTTACCCCAACTGGCCACCAGGTGTCACTGCAGTTCTAGGGGAAACCGTCCGTGCCTTACCCCGACGGGCCACCAGGTGTCACTGCGGTCTAGGGGAAACCGTCCGTGCCTTCCCCCAACTGGCCACCAGGTGTCACTGTCGCTCTAGGGGAAACCGTCCGTGCCTTACCCCGACCGGCCATCAGGTGTCACTGCCGCTCTAGGGGGAACCGTCCGTGCCTTACCCCGACTGGCCAACAGGTGTCACTGCCGCTCTAGGGAAACCGTCCGTGCCTCCTTACCCCGACTGGCCACCAGGTGTCACTGCCGCTCTAGGGGAAACCGTCCGTGCCTTACCCCGACTGGCCACCTGGTGTCACTGCCGCTCTTGGGGAAACCGTCCGTGCCTTACCCCACTGGCCACCAGGTGTCACTGCCGCTCTAGGGGAAACCGTCCGTGCCTTACCCCGACTGGCCACCAGGTGTCACTGCAGCTTTAGGGGAAACCGTCCGTGCCTTACCCCGACTGGCCACCAGGTGTCACTGCCGCTCTAGGGGAAACCGTCCGTGCCTAACCCCGACTGGCCACCAGGTGTCACTGCAGCTTTAGGGGAAACCCTCCGTGCCTTACCCCGACTGGCCACCAGGTGTCACTGCAGCTCTAGGGGAAACCGTCCGTGCCTTACCCCGATTGGCCACCAGGTGTCACTGCAGCTTTAGGGGAAACCGTCCGTGCCTTACACCAACTGGCCACGAGGTGTCACTGCCCGCTCTAGGGGAAACCGTCCGTGCCCTTACCCCGACTGGCCACCAGGTGTCACTGCAGCTCTAGGGGAAACCGTCCGTGCCTTACCCCGACTGGCCACCAGGTGTCACTGCAGCTTTAGGGGAAACCGTCCGTGCCTTACCCCGACTGGCCACCAGGTGTCACTGCAGCTTTAGGGGAAAAATGTCCGTGCCTTACCCCGACTGGCCACCAGGTGTCACTGCCGCTCTAGGGGAAACCGTCCGTGCCTTACCCCGACTGGCCACCAGGTGTCACTGCAGCTCTAGGGGAAACCGTCCGTGCCTTACCCCAACTGGCCGCCAGGTGTCACTGCCGTTCTAGGGGAAACCGTCCGTGCCTTATCCCGACTGGCCAACAGGTGTCACTGCAGCTCTAGGGGAAACCGTCCGTGCCTTACCCCGAATAGGCGCCAGGTGTCACTGCAGCTTTAGGGGAAACCGTCCGTGCCTTACCCCGATTGGCCAGCAGGTGTCACTGCAGCTTTAGGGGAAACCGTCCGTGCCTTACCCCAACTGGCCGCCAGGTGTCACTGCCGCTCTAGGGGAAACCGTCCGTGCCTTACCCCGACTGGCCACCAGGTGTCACTGCAGCTCTAGGGGAAACCGTCCGTGCCTTACCCCGACTGGCCACCAGGTGTCACTGCAGCTTTAGGGGAAACCGTCCGTGCCTTACCCCGACTGGACACCAGGTGTCACTGCAGCTTTAGGGGAAACCGTCCGTGCCTTACCCCGACTGGCCACCAGGTGTCACTGCCGCTCTACGGAAAACCGTCCGTGCCTTACTCCGACTGGCCACCAGGTGTCACTGCCGCTCTAGGGGAAACCATCCGTGCCTTACCCCGACTGGCCACCAGGTGTCACTGCCGCTTTAGGGGAAACCGTCCGTGCCTTACCCCGACTGGCCACCAGGTGTCACTGCCTCTCTATGGGAAACCGTCCGTGCCTTACCCCGACTGGCCACCAGGTGTCACTGCCGCTCTAGGGGAAACCGTCCGTGCCTTACCCCGACTGGCCACCAGGTGTCACTGCCGCTCTAGGATAAACCGTCCGTGCCTTACCCCGACTGGCCACCAGGTGTCACTGCAGCTTTAGGGGAAACCGTCCGTGCCTTACCCCGACTGGCCACCAGGTGTCACTGCCGCTCTAGGGGAAACCGTCCGTGCCTTACCCAGACTGGCCACCAGGTGTCACTGCAGCTTTAGGGGAAACCCTCCGTGCCTTACCCCGACTGGCCGCCAGGTGTCACTGCAGCTCTAGGGTAAACCGTCCGTGCCTTACACCGACTGGCCACCAGGTGTCACTGCCGCTCTAGGGGAAACCGTCCGTGCCTTACCCCGACTCGCCACCAGGTGTCACTGCCGCTCTAGGGGAAACCGTCCGTGCCTTACCCCGACTGGACACCAGGTGTCACTGCCGCTCTAGGATAAACCGTCCGTGCCTTACCCCGACTGGCCACCAGGTGTCACTGCAGCTTTAGGGGAAACCATCCGTGCCTTACCCCGACTGGCCACCAGGTGTCACTGCCGCTCTAGGGGAAACCGTCCGTGCCTTACCCAGACTGGCCACCAGGTGTCACTGCAGCTTTAGGGGAAACCCTCCGTGCCTTACCCCGACTGGCCACCAGGTGTCACTGCAGCTCTAGGGGAAACCGTCCGTGCCTTACCCCGACTGGCCAGCAGGTGTCACTGCAGCTTTAGGGGAAACCGTCCGTGCCTTACCCCGACTGGCCACCAGGTCTCACTGCGGCTCTAGGAGAAACCGTCCGTGCCTTACCCCAACTGCCCACCAGGTGTCACTGCAGTTCTAGGGGAAACCGTCCGTGCCTTACCCCGACTGGCCACCAGGTGTCACTGCCGCTCTAGGGGAAACCGTCCGTGCCTTACCCCGACTGGCCACCAGGTGTCACTGCCGCTCTAGGGGAAACCGTCCGTGCCTTACCCCTACTGGCCGCCAGGTGTCACTGCCGTTCTAGGGGAAACCGTCCGTGCCTTATCCCGACTGGCCGCCAGGTGTCACTGCAGCTTTAGGGGAAACCGTCCGTGCCTTACCCCGACTGGCCACCAGGTGTCACTGCAGCTTTAGGGGAAGCCGTCCGTGCCTTACCCCGACTGGCCACCAGGTGTCACTGCAGCTTTAGGGGAAACCGTCCGTGCCTTACCCCGACTGGCCACCAGGTGTCACTGCCGCTCTAGGGGAAACCGTCCGCGCCTTACCCCGACTGGCCATCAGGTGTCACTGCCGCTCTAGGGGAAACCGTCCGTGCCTTACCCCGACTGGCCACCAGGTGTCACTGCCGCTCTAGGGGAAACCGTCCGTGCCTTACCCCGACTGGCCACAAGGTGTCACTGCAGCTGTAGGGGAAACCGTCCGTGCCTTACACCAACTGGCCACCAGGTGTCACTGCAGCTCTAGGTGAAACCGTCCGTGCCTTACCCCGATTGGCCACCAGGTGTCACTGCAGCTTTAGGGGAAACCGTCCGTGCGTTACCCCGACTGGCCGCCAGGTGTCACTGCAGCTTTAGGGGAAACCGTCCGTGCCTTACCCCGATTGGCCACCAGGTGTCACTGCAGCTTTAGGGGAAACCGTCCGTGCCTTACCCCAACTGGCCACCAGGTGTCACTGCCGCTCTAGGGGAAACCGTCCGTGCCTTACCCCGACTGGCCACCAGGTGTCACTGCAGCTCTAGGGGAAACCGTCCGTGCCTTACCCCGACTGGCCACCAGGTGTCACTGCAGCTTTAGGGGAAACCGTCCGTGCCTTACCCCGACTGGCCACCAGGTGTCACTGCAGCTTTAGGGGAAAATGTCCGTGCCTTACCCCGACTGGCCACCAGGTGTCACTGCTGCTCTAGGGGAAACCGTCCGTGCCTTACCCCGACTGGACACCAGGTGTCACTGCAGCTTTAGGGCAAACCGTCCGTGCCTTACCCCGACTGGCCACCAGGTGTCACTGCAGTTCTAGGGGAAACCGTCCGTGCCTTACCCCGACTGGCCACCAGGTGTCACTGCCGCTCTAGGGGAAACCGTCCGTGCCTTACCCAGACTGGCCACCAGGTGTCACTGCAGCTTTAGGGGAAACCCTCCGTGCCTTACCCCGACTGGCCACCAGCTGTCACTGCAGCTCTAGGGGAAACCGTCCGTGCCTTACCCCGACTGGCCAGCAGGTGTCACTGCAGCTTTAGGGGAAACCGTCCGTGCCTGACCCCGACTGGCCACCAGGTGTCACTGCGGCTCTAGGTGAAACCGTCCGTCCTTACCCCAACTGGCCACCAGGTGTCACTGCAGTTCTAGGGGAAACCGTCCGTGCCTTACCCCGACGGGCCACCAGGTGTCACTGCGGTCTAGGGGAAACCGTCCGTGCCTTCCCCCAACTGGCCACCAGGTGTCACTGTCGCTCTAGGGGAAACCGTCCGTGCCTTACCCCGACCGGCCATCAGGTGTCACTGCCGCTCCAGGGGGAACCGTCCGTGCCTTACCCCGACTGGCCAACAGGTGTCACTGCCGCTCTAGGGGAAACCGTCCGTGCCTTACCCCGACTGGCCACCAGGTGTCACTGCCGCTCTAGGGGAAACCGTCCGTGCCTTACCCCGACTGGCCACCTGGTGTCACTGCCGCTCTTGGGGAAACCGTCCGTGCCTTACCCCGACTGGCCACCAGGTGTCACTGCCGCTTTAGGGGAAACCGTCCGTGCCTTACCCCGACTGGCCACCAGGTGTCACTGCAGCTTTAGGGGAAACCGTCCGTGCCTTACCCCGACTGGCCACCAGGTGTCACTGCCGCTCTAGGGGAAACCGTCCGTGCCTAACCCCGACTGGCCACCAGGTGTCACTGCAGCTTTAGGGGAAACCCTCCGTGCCTTACCCCGACTGGCCACCAGGTGTCACTGCAGCTCTAGGGGAAACCGTCCGTGCCTTACCCCGATTGGCCACCAGGTGTCACTGCAGCTTTAGGGGAAACCGTCCGTGCCTTACACCGACTGGCCACGAGGTGTCACTGCCGCTCTAGGGGAAACCGTCCGTGCCTTACCCCGACTGGCCACCAGGTGTCACTGCAGCTGTAGGGGAAACCGTCCGTGCCTTACCCCGACTGGCCACCAGGTGTCACTGCAGCTTTAGGGGAAACCGTCCGTGCCTTACCCCGACTGGCCACCAGGTGTCACTGCAGCTTTAGGGGAAAATGTCCGTGCCTTACCCCGACTGGCCACCAGGTGTCACTGCCGCTCTAGGGGAAACCGTCCGTGCCTTACCCCGACTGGCCACCAGGTGTCACTGCCGCTCTACGGGAAACCGTCCGTGCCTTACCCCGACTGGCCACCAGATGTCACTGTCGCTCAAGGGGAAACCGTCAGTGCCTTACCCCGACTGGCCATCAGGTGTCACTGCCGCTCTAGGGGGAACCGCCCGTGCCTTACCCCAACTGGCCACCAGGTCTCACTGCCGCTCTACGGGAAAACGTCCGTGCCTTACCCCGACTGGCCACCAGATGTCACTGTCGCTCTAGGGGAAACCGTCCGTGCCTTCCCCGACTGGCCATCAGGTGTCACTGCCGCTCTAGGGGGAACCGTCCGTGCCTTACCCCAACTGGCCGCCAGGTGTCACTGCCGCTCTAGGGGAAACCGTCCGTGCCTTACCCCGACTGGCCACCAGGTGTCACTGCAGCTCTAGGGGAAACCATCCGTGTCTTACCCCGACTGGCCACCAGGTGTCACTGCAGCTTTAGGGGAAACCGTCCGTGCCTTACCCCGACTGGACACCAGGTGTCACTGCAGCTTTAGGGGAAACCGTCCGTGCCTTACCCCGACTGGCCACCAGGTGTCACTGCCGCTCTACGGAAAACCGTCCGTGCCTTACCCCGACTGGCCACCAGGTGTCACTGCCGCTCTAGGGGAAACCATCCGTGCCTTACCCCGACTGGCCACCAGGTGTCACTGCCGCTTTAGGGGAAACCGTCCGTGCCTTACCCCGACTGGCCACCAGGTGTCACTGCCGCTCTAGGGGAAACCGTCCGTGCCTTACCCCGACTGGCCACCAGGTGTCACTACCGCTCTAGGGGAAACCGTCCGTGCCTTACGCCGACTGGCTACCAGGTGTCACTGCCGCTCTAGGATAAACCGTCCGTGCCTTACCCCGACTGGACACCAGGTGTCACTGCAGCTTTAGGGGAAACCGTCCGTGCCTTACCCCGACTGGCCACCAGGTGTCACTGCCGCTCTAGGGGAAACCGTCCGTGCCTTATCCAGACTGGCCACCAGGTGTCACTGCAGCTTTAGGGGAAACCGACTGGCCACCAGGTGTCACTGCTGCTCGAGGGGAAACCGTCCGTGCCTTACCCCGACTGGCCGCCAGGTGTCACTGCAGCTTTAGGGGAAACCGTCCGTGCCTTACCCCGATTGGCCACCAGGTGTCACTGCAGCTTTAGGGGAAACCGTCCGTGCCTTACCACGACTGGCCACCAGGTGTCACTGCCGCTCCAGGGGAAACCGTCCGTGCCTTACCCCGACTGGCCACCAGGTGTCACTGCCGCTCTAGGGGAAACCGTCCGTGCCTTACCCCGACTGGCCACCAGGTGTCACTGCCGCTTTAGGGGAAACCGTCCGTGCCTTACCCCGACTGGCCACCAAGTGTCACTGCCGCTTTAGGGGAAACCGTCCGTGCCTTACCCCGACTGGCCACCAGGTGTCACTGCCGCTCTAGGGGAAACCGTCCGTGCCTTACCCCGACTGGCCACCAGGTGTCACTGCCGCTCCAGGGGAAACCGTCCGTGCCTTACCCCGACTGGCCACCAGGTGTCACTGCAGCTCTAGGGGAAACCGTCCGTGCCTTACCCTGACTGGCCACCAGGTGTCACTGCCGCTCTAGGGGAAACCGTCCGTGCCTTACCCAGACTGGCCACCAGGTGTCACTGCAGCTTTAGGGGAAACCGTCCGTGCCTTACACCGACTGGCCACCAGGTGTCACTGCCGCTCTAGGGGAAACCGTCCATGCCTTACCCCGACTGGCCACCAGGTGTCACTGCCACTCTAGCGGAAACCGTCCGTGCCTTACCCCGACTGGCCACCAGGTGTCACTGCCGCTCTAGGGGAAACCGTCCGTGCCTTACCCCGACTGGCCACAAGGTGTCACTGCAGCTCTAGGGGAAACTGTCCGTGCCTTACCCCAACTGGCCGCCAGGTGTCACTGCCGTTCTAGGGGAAACCGTCCGTGCCTTATCCCGACTGGCCACCAGGTGTCACTGCAGCTCTAGGGGAAACCGTCCGTGCCTTTCCCCGACTGGCCGCCAGGTGTCACTGCAGCTTTAGGGGAAAAAGTCCGTGCCTTACCGCGATTGGCCACCAGGTGTCACTGCAGCTTTAGGGGAAACCGTCCGTGCCTTACACCAACTGGCAACCAGGTGTCACTGCCGCTCTAGGGGAAACCGTCCGTGCCTTACCCCGACCGGCCTCCAGGTGTCACTGCAGCTCTAGGGGAAACCGTCCGTGCCTTACCCCGACTGGCCACCAGGTGTCACTGCAGCTTTAGGGGAAACCGTCCGTGCCTTACCCCGACTGGCCACCAGGTGTCACTGCAGCTTTAGGGGAAAATGTCCGTGCCTTACCCCGACTGGCCACCAGGTGTCACTGCCGCTCTAGGGGAAACCGTCCGTGCCTTACCCCGACTGGACACCAGGTGTCACTGCAGCTTTAGGGGAAACCGTCCGTGCCTTACCCCGACTGGCCACCAGGTGTCACTGCCGCTCTACGGGAAACCGTCCGTGCCTTACCCCGACTGGCCACCAGATGTCACTGTCGCTCTAGGGGAAACGGTCCGTGCCTGACCCCGACTGGCCATCATGTGTCACTGCCGCTCTAGGGGGAACCGTCCGTGCCTTACCCCGACTGGCCACCAGGTGTCACTGCCGCTTTAGGGGAAAACGTCCGTGCCTTACCCCGACTGGCCACCAGGTGTCACTGCCGCTCTAGGGGAAACCGTCCGTGCCTTACCCCGACTGGCCACCAGGTGTCACTGCAGCTCTAGGGGAAACCGTCCGTGCCTTACCCCGACTGGCCGCCAGGTGTCACTGCCGCTCTAGGGGAAACCGTCCGTGCCTTACCCCGACTGGCCACCAGGTGTCACTGCAGCTCTAGGGGAAACCGTTCGTGCCTTACCCCAACTGGCCGCCAGGTGTCACTGCCGTTCTAGGGGAAACCGTCCGTGCCTTATCCCGACTGGCCACCAGGTGTCACTGCAGCTCTAGGGGAAACCGTCCGTGCCTTACCCCGACTAGCCGCCAGGTGTCACTGCAGCTTTAGGGGAAACCGTCCGTGCCTTACCCCGATTGGCCAGCAGGTGTCACTGCAGCTTTAGGGGAAAACGTCCGTGCCTTACCCCAACTGGCCGCCAGGTGTCACTGCCGCTCTAGGGGAAACCGTCCGTGCCTTACCACGACTGGCCACCAGGTGTCACTGCAGCTCTAGGGGAAACCGTCCGTGCCTTACCCCGACTGGCCACCAGGTGTCACTGCAGCTTTAGGGGAAACCGTCCGTGCCTTACCCCGACTGGACACCAGGTGTCACTGCAGCTTTAGGGGAAACCGTCCGTGCCTTACCCCGACTGGCCACCAGGTGTCACTGCCGCTCTACGGAAAACCGTCCGTGCCTTACCCCGACTGGCCACCAGGTGTCACTGCCGCTCTAGGGGAAACCATCCGTGCCTTAACCCGACTGGCCACCAGGTGTCACTGCCGCTTTAGGGGAAACCGTCCGTGCCTTACCCCGACTGGCCACCAGGTGTCACTGCCTCTCTATGGGAAACCGTCCGTGCCTTACCCCGACTGGCCACCAGGTGTCACTGCCGCTCTAGGGGAAACCGTCCGTGCCTTACCCCGACTGGCCACCAGGTGTCACTGCCGCTCTAGGGGAAACCGTCCGTGCCTTACCCAGACTGGCCACCAGGTGTCACTGCAGCTTTAGGGGAAACCCTCCGTGCCTTACCCCGACTGGCCGCCAGGTGTCACTGCAGCTCTAGGGTAAACCGTCCGTGCCTTACCCCGACTGGCCACCAGGTGTCACTGCGGTCTAGGGGAAACCGTCCGTGCCTTACCCCGACTGGCCACCAGGTGTCACTGTCGCTCTAGGGGAAACCGTCCGTGCCTTACCCCGACTGGCCATCAGGTGTCACTGCCGCTCTAGGGGGAACCGTCCGTGCCTTACCCCGACTGGCCACCAGGTGTCACTGCCGCTCTAGGGGAAACCGTCCGTGCCTTACCCCGACTGGCCACCAGGTGTCACTGCCGCTCTAGGGGGAACCGTCCGTGCCTTACCCCGACTGGCCACCAGGTGTCACTGCCGCTCGAGGGGAAACCGTCCGTGCCTTACCCCGACTGGCCTCCAGGTGTCACTGCAGCTCTAGGGGAAACCGTACGTGCCTTACCCCGACTGGCCACCAGGTGTCACTGCAGCTTTAGGGGAAACCGTCCGTGCCTTACCCCGACTGGCCACCAGGTGTCACTGCAGCTTTAGGGGAAAATGTCCGTGCCTTACCCCGACTGGCCACCAGGTGTCACTGCCGCTCTAGGGGAAACCGTCCGTGCCTTACCCCGACTGGACACCAGGTGTCACTGCAGCTTTAGGGGAAACCGTCCGTGCCTTACCCCGACTGGCCACCAGGTGTCACTGCCGCTCTACGGGAAACCGTCCGTGCCTTACCCCGACTGGCCACCAGATGTCACTGTCGCTCTAGGGGAAACGGTCCGTGCCTTACCACGACTGGCCATCATGTGTCACTGCCGCTCTAGGGGGAACCGTCCGTGCCTTACCCCGACTGGCCACCAGGTGTCACTGCCGCTCTAGGGGAAAACGTCCGTGCCTTACCCCGACTGGCCACCAGGTGTCACTGCCGCTCTAGGGGAAACCGTCCGTGCCTTACCCCGACTGGCCACCAGGTGTCACTGCAGCTCTAGGGGAAACCGTCCGTGCCTTACCCCGACTGGCCGCCAGGTGTCACTGCCGCTCTAGGGGAAACCGTCCGTGCCTTACCCCGACTGGCCACCAGGTGTCACTGCAGCTCTAGGGGAAACCGTCCGTGCCTTACCCCAACTGGCCGCCAGGTGTCACTGCCGTTCTAGGGGAAACCGTCCGTGCCTTATCCCGACTGGCCACCAGGTGTCACTGCAGATCTAGGGGAAACCGTCCGTGCCTTACCCCGACTAGCCGCCAGGTGTCACTGCAGCTTTAGGGGAAACCGTCCGTGCCTTACCCCGATTGGCCAGCAGGTGTCACTGCAGCTTTAGGGGAAACCGTCCGTGCCTTACCCCAACTGGCCGCCAGGTGTCACTGCCGCTCTAGGGGAAACCGTCCGTGCCTTACCCCAACTGGCCACCAGGTGTCACTGCAGCTCTAGGGGAAACCGTCCGTGCCTTACCCCGACTGGCCACCAGGTGTCACTGCAGCTTTAGGGGAAACCGTCCGTGCCTTACCCCGACTGGACACCAGGTGTCACTGCAGCTTTAGGGGAAACCGTCCGTGCCTTACCCCGACTGGCCACGAGGTGTCACTGCCGCTCTACGGAAAACCGTCCGTGCCTTACCCCGACTGGCCACCAGGTGTCACTGCCGCTCTAGGGGAAACCATCCGTGCCTTACCCCGACTGGCCACCAGGTGTCACTGCCGCTTTAGGGGAAACCGTCCGTGCCTTACCCCGACTGGCCACCAGGTGTCACTGCCGCTCTAGGGGAAACCGTCCGTGCCTTACCCCGACTGGCCACCAGGTGTCACTGCCGCTCTAGGGGAAACCGTCCGTGCCTTACCCCGACTGGCCACCAGGTGTCACTGCAGCTTTAGGGGAAACCGTCCGTGCCTTACCCCGACTGGCCGCCAGGTGTCACTGCAGCTTTAGGGGAAACCGTCCGTGCCTTACCCCGACTGGACACCAGGTGTCACTGCAGCTTTAGGGGAAACCGTCCGTGCCTTACCCCGACTGGCCACCAGGTGTCACTGCCGCTCTACGGAAAACCCTCCGTGCCTTACCCCGACTGGCCACCAGGTGTCACTGCCGCTCTAGGGGAAACCATCCGTGCCTTACCCCGACTGGCCACCAGGTGTCACTGCCGCTTTAGGGGAAACCGTCCGTGCCTTACCCCGACTGGCCACCAGGTGTCACTGCCGCTCTAGGGGAAACCGAACGTGCCTTACCCCGACTGGCCACCAGGTGTCACTGCCGCTCTAGGGGAAACCGTCCGTGCCTTACCCCGACTGGACACCAGGTGTCACTGCCGCTCTACGGGAAACCGTCCGTGCCTTACCCCGACTGGCCACCAGATGTCACTGTCGCTCTAGGGGAAACGGTCCGTGCCTTACCCCGACTGGCCATCATGTGTCACTGCCGCTCTAGGGGGAACCGTCCGTGCCTTACCCCGACTGGCCACCAGGTGTCACTGCCGCTCTAGGGGAAAACGTCCGTGCCTTACCCCGACTGGCCACCAGGTGTCACTGCCGCTCTAGGGGAAACCGTCCGTGCCTTACCCCGACTGGCCACCAGGTGTCACTGCAGCTCTAGGGGAAACCGTCCGTGCCTTACCCCGACTGGCCGCCAGGTGTCACTGCCGCTCTAGGGGAAACCGTCCGTGCCTTACCCCGACTGGCCACCAGGTGTCACTGCAGCTCTAGGGGAAACCGTCCGTGCCTTACCCCAACTGGCCGCCAGGTGTCACTGCCGTTCTAGGGGAAACCGTCCGTGCCTTATCCCGACTGGCCACCAGGTGTCACTGCAGCTCTAGGGGAAACCGTCCGTGCCTTACCCCGACTAGCCGCCAGGTGTCACTGCAGCTTTAGGGGAAACCGTCCGTGCCTTACCCCGATTGGCCAGCAGGTGTCACTGCAGCTTTAGGGGAAACCGTCCGTGCCTTACCCCAACTGGCCGCCAGGTGTCACTGCCGCTCTAGGGGAAACCGTCCGTGCCTTACCCCGACTGGCCACCAGGTGTCACTGCAGCTCTAGGGGAAACCGTCCGTGCCTTACCCCGACTGGCCACCAGGTGTCACTGCAGCTTTAGGGGAAACCGTCCGTGCCTTACCCCGACTGGACACCAGGTGTCACTGCAGCTTTAGGGGAAACCGTCCGTGCCTTACCCCGACTGGCCACCAGGTGTCACTGCCGCTCTACGGAAAACCGTCCGTGCCTTACCCCGACTGGCCACCAGGTGTCACTGCCGCTCTAGGGGAAACCGTCCGTGCCTTACCCCGACTGGCCACCAGGTGTCACTGCCGCTCTAGGGGAAACCGTCCGTGCCTTACCCCGACTGGCCACCAGGTGTCACTGCCGCTCTAGGGGAAACCGTCCGTGCCTTACCCCGACTGGACACCAGGTGTCACTGCCGCTCTAGGATAAACCGTCCGTGCCTTACCCCGACTGGCCACCAGGTGTCACTGCAGCTTTAGGGGAAACCATCCGTGCCTTACCCTGACTGGCCACCAGGTGTCACTGCCGCTCTAGGGGAAACCGTCCGTGCATTACCCAGACTGGCCACCAGGTGTCACTGCAGCTTTAGGGGAAACCCTCCGTGCCTTACCCCGACTGGCCACCAGGTGTCACTGCAGCTCTAGGGGAAACCGTCCGTGCCTTACCCCGACTGGCCAGCAGGTGTCACTGCAGCTTTAGGGGAAACCGTCCGTGCCTTACCCCGACTGGCCACCAGGTCTCACTGCGGCTCTAGGAGAAACCGTCCGTGCCTTACCCCAACTGGCCACCAGGTGTCACTGCAGTTCTAGGGGAAACCGTCCGTGCCTTACCCCGACTGGCCACCAGGTGTCACTGCCGCTCTAGGGGAAACCGTCCGTGCCTTACCCCGACTGGCCACCAGGTGTCACTGCCGCTCTAGGGGAAACCATCCGTGCCTTACCCCTACTGGCCGCCAGGTGTCACTGCCGTTCTAGGGGAAACCGTCCGTGCCTTATCCCGACTGGCCGCCAGGTGTCACTGCAGCTTTAGGGGAAACCGTCCGTGCCTTACCCCGACTGGCCACCAGGTGTCACTGCAGCTTTAGGGGAAACCGTCCGTGCCTTACCCCGACTGGCCACCAGGTGTCACTGCCGCTCTAGGGTAAACCATCCGTGCCTTACCCCGACTGGCCATCAGGTGTCACTGCCGCTCTAGGGGAAACCGTCCGTGCCTTACCCCGACTGGCCACCAGGTGTCACTGCCGCTCTAGGGGAAACCGTCCGTGCCTTACCCCGACTGGCCACCAGGTGTCACTGCAGCTGTAGGGGAAACTGTCCGTGCCTTACCCCGACTGGCCACCAGGTGTCACTGCCGCTCTAGGGGAAACCGTCCGTGCCTAACCCCGACTGGCCACCAGGTGTCACTGCAGCTTTAGGGGAAACCTTCCGTGCCTTACCCCGACTGGCCACCAGGTGTCACTGCAGCTCTAGGGGAAACCGTCCGTGCCTTACCCCGATTGGCCACCAGGTGTCACTGCAGCTTTAGGGGAAACCGTCCGTGCCTTACACCAACTGGCCACGAGGTGTCACTGCCGCTCTAGGGGAAACCGTCTGTGCCTTACCCCGACTGGCCACCAGGTGTCACTGCAGCTCTAGGGGAAACCGTCCGTGCCTTACCCCGACTGGCCACCAGGTGTCACTGCAGCTTTAGGGGAAACCGTCCGTGCCTTACCCCGACTGGCCACCAGGTGTCACTGCAGCTTTAGGGGAAAATGTCCGTGCCTTACCCCGACTGGCCACCAGGTGTCACTGCCGCTCTAGGGGAAACCGTCCGTGCCTTACCCCGACTGGACACCAGGTGTCACTGCAGCTTTAGGGGAAACCGTCCGTGCCTTACCCCGACTGGCCACCAGGTGTCACTGCCGCTCTACGGGAAACCGTCCGTGCCTTACCCCGACTGGCCACCAGATGTCACTGTCGCTCTAGGGGAAACCGTCAGTGCCTTACCCCGACTGGCCATCAGGTGTCACTGCCGCTCTAGGGGGAACCGCCCGTGCCTTACCCCAACTGGCCACCAGGTCTCACTGCCGCTCTACGGGAAAACGTCCGTGCCTTACCCCGACTGGCCACCAGATGTCACTGTCGCTCTAGGGGAAACCGTCCGTGCCTTCCCCGACTGGCCATCAGGTGTCACTGCCGCTCTAGGGGGAACCGTCCGTGCCTTACCCCAACTGGCCGCCAGGTGTCACTGCCGCTCTAGGGGAAACCGTCCGTGCCTTACCCCGACTGGCCACCAGGTGTCACTGCAGCTCTAGGGGAAACCATCCGTTCCTTACCCCGACTGGCCACCAGGTGTCACTGCAGCTTTAGGGGAAACCGTCCGTGCCTTACCCCGACTGGACACCAGGTGTCACTGCAGCTTTAGGGGAAACCGTCCGTGCCTTACCCCGACTGGCCACCAGGTGTCACTGCCGCTCTACGGAAAACCGTCCGTGCCTTACCCCGACTGGCCACCAGGTGTCACTGCCGCTCTAGGGGAAACCATCCGTGCCTTACCCCGACTGGCCACCAGGTGTCACTGCCGCTTTAGGGGAAACCGTCCGTGCCTTACCCCGACTGGCCACCAGGTGTCACTGCCGCTCTAGGGGAAACCGTCCGTGCCTTACCCCGACTGGCCACCAGGTGTCACTACCGCTCTAGGGGAAACCGTCCGTGCCTTACGCCGACTGGCCACCAGGTGTCACTGCCGCTCTAGGATAAACCGTCCGTGCCTTACCCCGACTGGCCACCAGGTGTCACTGCAGCTTTAGGGGAAACCGTCCGTGCCTTACCCCGACTGGCCACCAGGTGTCACTGCCGCTCTAGGGGAAACCGTCCGTGCCTTATACAGACTGGCCACCAGGTGTCACTGCAGCTTTAGGGGAAACCGACTGGCCACCAGGTGTCACTGCCGCTCGAGGGGAAACCGTCCGTGCCTTACCCCGACTGGCCGCCAGGTGTCACTGCAGCTTTAGGGGAAACCGTCCGTGCCTTACCCCGATTGGCCACCAGGTGTCACTGCAGCTTTAGGGGAAACCGTCCGTGCCTTACCACGACTGGCCACCACGTGTCACTGCCGCTCCAGGGGAAACCGTCCGTGCCTTACCCCGACTGGCCACCAGGTGTCACTGCCGCTCTAGGGGAAACCGTCCGTGCCTTACCCCGACTGGCCACCAGGTGTCACTGCCGCTTTAGGGGAAACCGTCCGTGCCTTACCCCGACTGGCCACCAAGTGTCACTGCCGCTTTAGGGGAAACCGTCCGTGCCTTACCCCGACTGGCCACCAGGTGTCACTGCCGCTCTAGGGGAAACCGTCCGTGCCTTACCCCGACTGGCCACCAGGTGTCACTGCCGCTCCAGGGGAAACCGTCCGTGCCTTACCCCGACTGGCCACCAGGTGTCACTGCAGCTCTAGGGGAAACCGTCCGTGCCTTACCCTGACTGGCCACCAGGTGTCACTGCCGCTCTAGGGGAAACCGTCCGTGCCTTACCCAGACTGGCCACCAGGTGTCACTGCAGCTTTAGGGGAAACCGTCCGTGCCTTACACCGACTGGCCACCAGGTGTCACTGCCGCTCTAGGGGAAACCGTCCATGCCTTACCCCGACTGGCCACCAGGTGTCACTGCCACTCTAGCGGAAACCGTCCGTGCCTTACCCCGACTGGCCACCAGGTGTCACTGCCGCTCTAGGGGAAACCGTCCGTGCCTTACCCCGACTGGCCACAAGGTGTCACTGCAGCTCTAGGGGAAACTGTCCGTGCCTTACCCCAACTGGCCGCCAGGTGTCACTGCCGTTCTAGGGGAAACCGTCCGTACCTTATCCCGACTGGCCACCAGGTGTCACTGCAGCTCTAGGGGAAACCGTCCGTGCCTTTCCCCGACTGGCCGCCAGGTGTCACTGCAGCTTTAGGGGAAAAAGTCCGTGCCTTACCGCGATTGGCCACCAGGTGTCACTGCAGCTTTAGGGGAAACCGTCCGTGCCTTACACCAACTGGCCACCAGGTGTCACTGCCGCTCTAGGGGAAACCGTCCGTGCCTTACCCCGACCGGCCTCCAGGTGTCACTGCAGCTCTAGGGGAAACCGTACGTGCCTTACCCCGACTGGCCACCAGGTGTCACTGCAGCTTTAGGGGAAACCGTCCGTGCCTTACCCCGACTGGCCACCAGGTGTCACTGCAGCTTTAGGGGAAAATGTCCGTGCCTTACCCCGACTGGCCACCAGGTGTCACTGCCGCTCTAGGGGAAACCGTCCGTGCCTTACCCCGACTGGACACCAGGTGTCACTGCAGCTCTAGGGTAAACCATCCGTGCCTTACCCCGACTGGCCATCAGGTGTCACTGCCGCTCTAGGGGAAACCGTCCGTGCCTTACCCCGACTGGCCACCAGGTGTCACTGCCGCTCTAGGGGAAACCGTCCGTGCCTTACCCCGACTGGTCACCAGGTGTCACTGCAGCTGTAGGGGAAACTGTCCGTGCCTTACCCCGACTGGCCACCAGGTGTCACTGCCGCTCTAGGGGAAACCGTCCGTGCCTAACCCCGACTGGCCACCAGGTGTCACTGCAGCTTTAGGGGAAACCCTCCGTGCCTTACCCCGACTGGCCACCAGGTGTCACTGCAGCTCTAGGGGAAACCGTCCGTGCCTTACCCCGATTGGCCACCAGGTGTCACTGCAGCTTTAGGGGAAACCGTCCGTGCCTTACACCAACTGGCCACGAGGTGTCACTGCCGCTCTAGGGGAAACCGTCCGTGCCTTACCCCGACTGGCCACCAGGTGTCACTGCAGCTCTAGGGGAAACCGTCCGTGCCTTACCCCGACTGGCCACCAGGTGTCACTGCAGCTTTAGGGGAAACCGTCCGTGCCTTACCCCGACTGGCCACCAGGTGTCACTGCAGCTTTAGGGGAAAATGTCCGTGCCTTACCCCGACTGGCCACCAGGTGTCACTGCCGCTCTAGGGGAAACCGTCCGTGCCTTACCCCGACTGGACACCAGGTGTCACTGCAGCTTTAGGGGAAACCGTCCGTGCCTTACCCCGACTGGCCACCAGGTGTCACTGCCGCTCTACGGGAAACCGTCCGTGCCTTACCCCGACTGGCCACCAGATGTCACTGTCGCTCTAGGGGAAACCGTCAGTGCCTTACCCCGACTGGCCATCAGGTGTCACTGCCGCTCTAGGGGGAACCGCCCGTGCCTTACCCCAACTGGCCACCAGGTCTCACTGCCGCTCTACGGGAAAACGTCCGTGCCTTACCCCGACTGGCCACCAGATGTCACTGTCGCTCTAGGGGAAACCGTCCGTGCCTTCCCCGACTGGCCATCAGGTGTCACTGCCGCTCTAGGGGGAACCGTCCGTGCCTTACCCCAACTGGCCGCCAGGTGTCACTGCCGCTCTAGGGGAAACCGTCCGTGCCTTACCCCGACTGGCCACCAGGTGTCACTGCAGCTCTAGGGGAAACCATCCGTGCCTTACCCCGACTGGCCACCAGGTGTCACTGCAGCTTTAGGGGAAACCGTCCTTGCCTTACCCCGACTGGACACCAGGTGTCACTGCAGCTTTAGGGGAAACCGTCCGTGCCTTACCCCGACTGGCCACCAGGTGTCACTGCCGCTCTACGGAAAACCGTCCGTGCCTTACCCCGACTGGCCACCAGGTGTCACTGCCGCTCTAGGGGAAACCATCCGTGCCTTACCCCGACTGGCCACCAGGTGTCACTGCCGCTTTAGGGGAAACCGTCCGTGCCTTACCCCGACTGGCCACCAGGTGTCACTGCCGCTCTAGGGGAAACCGTCCGTGCCTTACCCCGACTGGCCACCAGGTGTCACTACCGCTCTAGGGGAAACCGTCCGTGCCTTACGCCGACTGGCCACCAGGTGTCACTGCCGCTCTAGGATAAACCGTCCGTGCCTTACCCCGACTGGCCACCAGGTGTCACTGCAGCTTTAGGGGAAACCGTCCGTGCCTTACCCCGACTGGCCACCAGGTGTCACTGCCGCTCTAGGGGAAACCGTCCGTGCCTTATCCAGACTGGCCACCAGGTGTCACTGCAGCTTTAGGGGAAACCGACTGGCCACCAGGTGTCACTGCCGCTCGAGGGGAAACCGTCCGTGCCTTACCCCGACTGGCCGCCAGGTGTCACTGCAGCTTTAGGGGAAACCGTCCGTGCCTTACCCCGATTGGCCACCAGGTGTCACTGCAGCTTTAGGGGAAACCGTCCGTGCCTTACCACGACTGGCCACCAGGTGTCACTGCCGCTCCAGGGGAAACCGTCCGTGCCTTACCCCGACTGGCCACCAGGTGTCACTGCCGCTCTAGGGGAAACCGTCCGTGCCTTACCCCGACTGGCCACCAGGTGTCACTGCCGCTTTAGGGGAAACCGTCCGTGCCTTACCCCGACTGGCCACCAAGTGTCACTGCCGCTTTAGGGGAAACCGTCCGTGCCTTACCCCGACTGGCCACCAGGTGTCACTGCCGCTCTAGGGGAAACCGTCCGTGCCTTACCCCGACTGGCCACCAGGTGTCACTGCCGCTCCAGGGGAAACCGTCCGTGCCTTACCCCGACTGGCCACCAGGTGTCACTGCAGCTCTAGGGGAAACCGTCCGTGCCTTACCCTGACTGGCCACCAGGTGTCACTGCCGCTCTAGGGGAAACCGTCCGTGCCTTACCCAGACTGGCCACCAGGTGTCACTGCAGCTTTAGGGGAAACCGTCCGTGCCTTACACCGACTGGCCACCAGGTGTCACTGCCGCTCTAGGGGAAACCGTCCATGCCTTACCCCGACTGGCCACCAGGTGTCACTGCCACTCTAGCGGAAACCGTCCGTGCCTTACCCCGACTGGCCACCAGGTGTCACTGCCGCTCTAGGGGAAACCGTCCGTGCCTTACCCCGACTGGCCACAAGGTGTCACTGCAGCTCTAGGGGAAACTGTCCGTGCCTTACCCCAACTGGCCGCCAGGTGTCACTGCCGTTCTAGGGGAAACCGTCCGTGCCTTATCCCGACTGGCCACCAGGTGTCACTGCAGCTCTAGGGGAAACCGTCCGTGCCTTTCCCCGACTGGCCGCCAGGTGTCACTGCAGCTTTAGGGGAAAAAGTCCGTGCCTTACCGCGATTGGCCACCAGGTGTCACTGCAGCTTTAGGGGAAACCGTCCGTGCCTTACACCAACTGGCCACCAGGTGTCACTGCCGCTCTAGGGGAAACCGTCCGTGCCTTACCCCGACCGGCCTCCAGGTGTCACTGCAGCTCTAGGGGAAACCGTACGTGCCTTACCCCGACTGGCCACCAGGTGTCACTGCAGCTTTAGGGGAAACCGTCCGTGCCTTACCCCGACTGGCCACCAGGTGTCACTGCAGCTTTAGGGGAAAATGTCCGTGCCTTACCCCGACTGGCCACCAGGTGTCACTGCCGCTCTAGGGGAAACCGTCCGTGCCTTACCCCGACTGGACACCAGGTGTCACTGCAGCTTTAGGGGAAACCGTCCGTGCCTTACCCCGACTGGCCACCAGGTGTCACTGCCGCTCTACGGGAAACCGTCCGTGCCTTACCCCGACTGGCCACCAGATGTCACTGTCGCTCTAGGGGAAACGGTCCGTGCCTGACCCCGACTGGCCATCATGTGTCACTGCCGCTCTAGGGGGAACCGTCCGTGCCTTACCCCGACTGGCCACCAGGTGTCACTGCCGCTTTAGGGGAAAACGTCCGTGCCTTACCCCGACTGGCCACCAGGTGTCACTGCCGCTCTAGGGGAAACCGTCCGTGCCTTACCCCGACTGGCCACCAGGTGTCACTGCAGCTCTAGGGGAAACCGTCCGTGCCTTACCCCGACTGGCCGCCAGGTGTCACTGCCGCTCTAGGGGAAACCGTCCGTGCCTTACCCCGACTGGCCACCAGGTGTCACTGCAGCTCTAGGGGAAACCGTCCGTGCCTTACCCCAACTGGCCGCCAGGTGTCACTGCCTTTCTAGGGGAAACCGTCCGTGCCTTATCCCGACTGGCCACCAGGTGTCACTGCAGCTCTAGGGGAAACCGTCCGTGCCTTACCCCGACTAGCCGCCAGGTGTCACTGCAGCTTTAGGGGAAACCGTCCGTGCCTTACCCCTATTGGCCAGCAGGTGTCACTGCAGCTTTAGGGGAAAACGTCCGTGCCTTACCCCAACTGGCCGCCAGGTGTCACTGCCGCTCTAGGGGAAACCGTCCGTGCCTTACCCCGACTGGCCACCAGGTGTCACTGCAGCTCTAGGGGAAACCGTCCGTGCCTTACCCCGACTGGCCACCAGGTGTCACTGCAGCTTTAGGGGAAACCGTCCGTGCCTTACCCCGACTGGACACCAGGTGTCACTGCAGCTTTAGGGGAAACCGTCCGTGCCTTACCCCGACTGGCCACCAGGTGTCACTGCCGCTCTACGGAAAACCGTCCGTGCCTTACCCCAACTGGCCACCAGGTGTCACTGCCGCTCTAGGGGAAACCATCCGTGCCTTAACCCGACTGGCCACCAGGTGTCACTGCCGCTTTAGGGGAAACCGTCCGTGCCTTACCCCGACTGGCCACCAGGTGTCACTGCCTCTCTATGGGAAACCGTCCGTGCCTTACCCCGACTGGCCACCAGGTGTCACTGCCGCTCTAGGGGAAACCGTCCGTGCCTTACCCCGACTGGCCACCAGGTGTCACTGCCGCTCTAGGATAAACCGTCCGTGCCTTACCCCGACTGGCCACCAGGTGTCACTGCAGCTTTAGGGGAAACCGTCCGTGCCTTACCCCGACTGGCCACCAGGTGTCACTGCCGCTCTAGGGGAAACCGTCCGTGCCTTACCCAGACTGGCCACCAGGTGTCACTGCAGCTTTAGGGGAAACCCTCCGTGCCTTACCCCGACTGGCCGCCAGGTGTCACTGCAGCTCTAGGGTAAACCGTCCGTGCCTTACCCCGACTGGCCACCAGGTGTCACTGCGGTCTAGGGGAAACCGTCCGTGCCTTACCCCGACTGGCCACCAGGTGTCACTGTCGCTCTAGGGGAAACCGTCCGTGCCTTACCCCGACTGGCCATCAGGTGTCACTGCCGCTCTAGGGGGAACCGTCCGTGCCTTACCCCGACTGGCCACCAGGTGTCACTGCCGCTCTAGGGGAAACCGTCCGTGCCTTACCCCGACTGGCCACCAGGTGTCACTGCCGCTCTAGGGGGAACCGTCCGTGCCTTACCCCGACTGGCCACCAGGTGTCACTGCCGCTCGAGGGGAAACCGTCCGTGCCTTACCCCGACTGGCCTCCAGGTGTCACTGCAGCTCTAGGGGAAACCGTACGTGCCTTACCCCGACTGGCCACCAGGTGTCACTGCAGCTTTAGGGGAAACCGTCCGTGCCTTACCCCGACTGGCCACCAGGTGTCACTGCAGCTTTAGGGGAAAATGTCCGTGCCTTACCCCGACTGGCCACCAGGTGTCACTGCCGCTCTAGGGGAAACCGTCCGTGCCTTACCCCGACTGGACACCAGGTGTCACTGCAGCTTTAGGGGAAACCGTCCGTGCCTTACCCCGACTGGCCACCAGGTGTCACTGCCGCTCTACGGGAAACCGTCCGTGCCTTACCCCGACTGGCCACCAGATGTCACTGTCGCTCTAGGGGAAACGGTCCGTGCCTTACCCCGACTGGCCATCATGTGTCACAGCCGCTCTAGGGGGAACCGTCCGTGCCTTACCCCGACTGGCCACCAGGTGTCACTGCCGCTCTAGGGGAAAACGTCCGTGCCTTACCCCGACTGGCCACCAGGTGTCACTGCCGCTCTAGGGGAAACCGTCCGTGCCTTACCCCGACTGGCCACCAGGTGTCACTGCAGCTCTAGGGGAAACCGTCCGTGCCTTACCCCGACTGGCCGCCAGGTGTCACTGCCGCTCTAGGGGAAACCGTCCGTGCCTTACCCCAACTGGCCGCCAGGTGTCACTGCCGTTCTAGGGGAAACCGTCCGTGCCTTATCCCGACTGGCCACCAGGTGTCACTGCAGCTCTAGGGGAAACCGTCCGTGCCTTACCCCGACTAGCCGCCAGGTGTCACTGCAGCTTTAGGGGAAACCGTCCGTGCCTTACCCCGATTGGCCAGCAGGTGTCACTGAAGCTTTAGGGGAAACCGTCCGTGCCTTACCCCAACTGGCCGCCAGGTGTCACTGCCGCTCTAGGGGAAACCGTCCGTGCCTTACCCCGACTGGACACCAGGTGTCACTGCAGCTTTAGGGGAAACCGTCCGTGCCTTACCCCGACTGGCCACGAGGTGTCACTGCCGCTCTACGGAAAACCGTCCGTGCCTTACCCCGACTGGCCACCAGGTGTCACTGCCGCTCTAGGGGAAACCATCCGTGCCTTACCCCGACTGGCCACCAGGTGTCACTGCCGCTTTAGGGGAAACCGTCCGTGCCTTACCCCGACTGGCCACCAGGTGTCACTGCCGCTCTAGGGGAAACCGTCCGTGCCTTACCCCGACTGGCCACCAGGTGTCACTGCCGCTCTAGGGGAAACCGTCCGTGCCTTACCCCGACTGGCCACCAGGTGTCACTGCCGCTCTAGGATAAACCGTCCGTGCCTTACCCCGACTGGCCACCAGGTGTCACTGCAGCTTTAGGGGAAACCGTCCGTGCCTTACCCCGACTGGCCAGCAGGTGTCACTGCAGCTTTAGGGGAAACCGTCCGTGCCTTACCCAGACTGGCCACCAGGTGTCACTGCAGCTTTAGGGGAAACCCTCCGTTCCTTACCCCGACTGGCCACCAGGTGTCACTGCAGTTCTAGGGGAAACCGTCCGTGCCTTAACCCGACTGGCCACCAGGTGTCACTGCCGCTCTAGGGGAAACCGTCCGTGCCTTACCCCGACTGGCCACCAGGTGTCACTGCAGCTTTAGGGGAAACCGTCCGTGCCTTACCCCGACTGGCCGCCAGGTGTCACTGCCGCTCTACGGAAAACCCTCCGTGCCTTACCCCGACTGGCCACCAGGTGTCACTGCCGCTCTAGGGGAAACCATCCGTGCCTTACCCCGACTGGCCACCAGGTGTCACTGCCGCTTTAGGGGAAACCGTCCGTGCCTTACCCCGACTGGCCACCAGGTGTCACTGCCGCTCTAGGGGAAACCGAACGTGCCTTACCCCGACTGGCCACCAGGTGTCACTGCCGCTCTAGGGGAAACCGTCCGTGCCTTACCCCGACTGGACACCAGGTGTCACTGCCGCTCTACGGGAAACCGTCCGTGCCTTACCCCGACTGGCCACCAGATGTCACTGTCGCTCTAGGGGAAACGGTCCGTGCCTTACCCCGACTGGCCATCATGTGTCACTGCCGCTCTAGGGGGAACCGTCCGTGCCTTACCCCGACTGGCCACCAGGTGTCACTGCCGCTCTAGGGGAAAACGTCCGTGCCTTACCCCGACTGGCCACCAGGTGTCACTGCCGCTCTAGGGGAAACCGTCCGTGCCTTACCCCGACTGGCCACCAGGTGTCACTGCAGCTCTAGGGGAAACCGTCCGTGCCTTACCCCAACTGGCCGCCAGGTGTCACTGCCGTTCTAGGGGAAACCGTCCGTGCCTTATCCCGACTGGCCACCAGGTGTCACTGCAGCTCTAGGGGAAACCGTCCGTGCCTTACCCCGACTAGCCGCCAGGTGTCACTGCAGCTTTAGGGGAAACCGTCCGTGCCTTACCCCGATTGGCCAGCAGGTGTCACTGCAGCTTTAGGGGAAACCGTCCGTGCCTTACCCCAACTGGCCGCCAGGTGTCACTGCCGCTCTAGGGGAAACCGTCCGTGCCTTACCCCGACTGGCCACCAGGTGTCACTGCAGCTCTAGGGGAAACCGTCCGTGCCTTACCCCGACTGGCCACCAGGTGTCACTGCAGCTTTAGGGGAAACCGTCCGTGCCTTACCCCGACTGGACACCAGGTGTCACTGCAGCTTTAGGGGAAACCGTCCGTGCCTTACCCCGACTGGCCACCAGGTGTCACTGCCACTCTACGGAAAACCGTCCGTGCCTTACCCCGACTGGCCACCAGGTGTCACTGCCGCTTTAGGGGAAACCGTCCGTGCCTTACCCCGACTGGCCACCAGGTGTCACTGCCGCTCTAGGGGAAACCGTCCGTGCCTTACCCCGACTGGCCACCAGGTGTCACTGCCGCTCTAGGGGAAACCGTCCGTGCCTTACCCCGACTGGACACCAGGTGTCACTGCCGCTCTAGGATAAACCGTCCGTGCCTTACCGCGACTGGCCACCAGGTGTCACTGCAGCTTTAGGGGAAACCATCCGTGCCTTACCCCGACTGGCCACCAGGTGTCACTGCCGCTCTAGGGGAAACCGTCCGTGCCTTACCCAGACTGGCCACCAGGTGTCACTGCAGCTTTAGGGGAAACCCTCCGTGCCTTACCCCGACTGGCCACCAGGTGTCACTGCAGCTCTAGGGGAAACCGTCCGTGCCTTACCCCGACTGGCCAGCAGGTGTCACTGCAGCTTTAGGGGAAACCGTCCGTGCCTTACCCCGACTGGCCACCAGGTCTCACTGCGGCTCTAGGAGAAACCGTCCGTGCCTTACCCCAACTGGCCACCAGGTGTCACTGCAGTTCTAGGGGAAACCGTCCGTGCCTTACCCCGACTGGCCACCAGGTGTCACTGCCGCTCTAGGGGAAACCGTCCGTGCCTTACCCCGACTGGCCACCAGGTGTCACTGCCGCTCTAGGGGAAACCGTCCGTGCCTTACCCCTACTGGCCGCCAGGTGTCACTGCCGTTCTAGGGGAAACCGTCCGTGCCTTATCCCGACTGGCCGCCAGGTGTCACTGCAGCTTTAGGGGAAACCGTCCGTGCCTTACCCCGACTGGCCACCAGGTGTCACTGCAGCTTTAGGGGAAGCCGTCCGTGCCTTACCCCGACTGGCCACCAGGTGTAACTGCCGCTTTAGGGGAAACCGTCCGTGCCTTACCCCGACTGGCCACCAGGTGTCACTGCCGCTCTAGGGGAAACCGTCCGTGCCTTACCCCGACTGGCCATCAGGTGTCACTGCCGCTCTAGGGGAAACCGTCCGTGCCTTACCCCGACTGGCCACCAGGTGTCACTGCCGCTCTAGGGGAAACCGTCCGTGCCTTACCCCGACTGGCCACCAGGTGTCACTGCAGCTGTAGGGGAAACCGTCCGTGCCTTACACCAACTGGCCACCAGGTGTCACTGCAGCTCTAGGTGAAACCGTCCGTGCCTTACCCCGATTGGCCACCAGGTGTCACTGCAGCTTTAGGGGAAACCGTCCGTGCGTTACCCCGACTGGCCGCCAGGTGTCACTGCAGCTTTAGGGGAAACCGTCCGTGCCTTACCCCGATTGGCCACCAGGTGTCACTGCAGCTTTAGGGGAAACCGTCCGTGCCTTACCCCAACTGGCCACCAGGTGTCACTGCCGCTCTAGGGGAAACCGTCCGTGCCTTACCCCGACTGGCCACCAGGTGTCACTGCAGCTCTAGGGGAAACCGTCCGTGCCTTACCCCGACTGGCCACCAGGTGTCACTGCAGCTTTAGGGGAAACCGTCCGTGCCTTACCCCGACTGGCCACCAGGTGTCACTGCAGCTTTAGGGGAAAATGTCCGTGCCTTACCCCGACTGGCCACCAGGTGTCACTGCTGCTCTAGGGGAAACCGTCCGTGCCTTACCCCGACTGGACACCAGGTGTCACTGCAGCTTTAGGGCAAACCGTCCGTGCCTTACCCCGACTGGCCACCAGGTGTCACTGCAGTTCTAGGGGAAACCGTCCGTGCCTTACCCCGACTGGCCACCAGGTGTCACTGCCGCTCTAGGGGAAACCGTCCGTGCCTTACCCAGACTGGCCACCAGGTGTCACTGCAGCTTTAGGGGAAACCCTCCGTGCCTTACCCCGACTGGCCACCAGCTGTCACTGCAGCTCTAGGGGAAACCGTCCGTGCCTTACCCCGACTGGCCAGCAGGTGTCACTGCAGCTTTAGGGGAAACCGTCCGTGCCTTACCCCGACTGGCCACCAGGTGTCACTGCGGCTCTAGGTGAAACCGTCCGTCCTTACCCCAACTGGCCACCAGGTGTCACTGCAGTTCTAGGGGAAACCGTCCGTGCCTTACCCCGACGGGCCACCAGGTGTCACTGCGGTCTAGGGGAAACCGTCCGTGCCTTACCCCGACTGGCCACCAGGTGTCACTGCCGCTCTAGGGGAAACCGTCCGTGCCTTACCCCGACTGGCCACCTGGTGTCACTGCCGCTCTTGGGGAAACCGTCCGTGCCTTACCCCGACTGGCCACCAGGTGTCACTGCCGCTCTAGGGGAAACCGTCCGTGCCTTACCCCGACTGGCCACCAGGTGTCACTGCAGCTTTAGGGGAAACCGTCCGTGCCTTACCCCGACTGGCCACCAGGTGTCACTGCCGCTCTAGGGGAAACCGTCCGCGCCTAACCCCGACTGGCCACCAGGTGTCACTGCAGCTTTAGGGGAAACCCTCCGTGCCTTACCCCGACTGGCCACCAGGTGTCACTGCAGCTCTAGGGGAAACCGTCCGTGCCTTACCCCGATTGGCCACCAGGTGTCACTGCAGCTTTAGGGGAAACCGTCCGTGCCTTACACCAACTGGCCACGAGGTGTCACTGCCGCTCTAGGGGAAACCGTCCGTGCCTTACCCCGACTGGCCACCAGGTGTCACTGCAGCTCTAGGGGAAACCGTCCGTGCCTTACCCCGACTGGCCACCAGGTGTCACTGCAGCTTTAGGGGAAACCGTCCGTGCCTTACCCCGACTGGCCACCAGGTGTCACTGCAGCTTTAGGGGAAAATGTCCGTGCCTTACCCCGACTGGCCACCAGGTGTCACTGCCGCTCTAGGGGAAACCGTCCGTGCCTTACCCCGACTGGACACCAGGTGTCACTGCAGCTTTAGGGGAAATCGTCCGTGCCTTACCCCGACTGGCCACCAGGTGTCACTGCCGCTCTACGGGAAACCGTCCGTGCCTTACCCCGACTGGCCACCAGATGTCACTGTCGCTCTAGGGGAAACCGTCAGTGCCTTACCCCGACTGGCCATCAGGTGTCACTGCCGCTCTAGGGGGAACCGCCCGTGCCTTACCCCGACTGGCCACCAGGTCTCACTGCCGCTCTACGGGAAAACGTCCGTGCCTTACCCCGACTGGCCACCAGATGTCACTGTCGCTCTAGGGGAAACCGTCCGTGCCTTCCCCGACTGGCCATCAGGTGTCACTGCCGCTCTAGGGGGAACCGTCCGTGCCTTACCCCGACTGGCCACAAGGTGTCACTGCAGCTCTAGGGGAAACTGTCCGTGCCTTACCCCAACTGGCCACCAGGTGTCACTGCCGCTCTAGGGGAAACCGTCCGTGCCTTACCCCGACTGGCCACCAGGTGTCACTGCAGCTTTAGGGGAAACCGTCCGTGCCTTACCCCGACTGGACACCAGGTGTCACTGCAGCTTTAGGGGAAACCGTCCGTGCCTTACCCCGACTGGCCACCAGGTGTCACTGCCGCTCTACGGAAAACCGTCCGTGCCTTACCCCGACTGGCCACCAGGTGTCACTGCCGCTCTAGGGGAAACCGTCCGTGCCTTACCCCGACTGGCCTCCAGGTGTCACTGCAGCTCTAGGGGAAACCGTACGTGCCTTACCCCGACTGGCCAGCAGGTGTCACTGCAGCTTTAGGGGAAACCGTCCGTGCCTTACCCCGACTGGCCACCAGGTGTCACTGCAGCTTTAGGGGAAAATGTCCGTGCCTTACCCCGACTGGCCACCAGGTGTCACTGCCGCTCTAGGGGAAACCGTCCGTGCCTTACCCCGACTGGCCACCAGGTGTCACTGCCGCTCTAGGGGAAACCGTCCGTGCCTTACCCCGACTGGCCACCAGGTGTCACTGCCGCTCTAGGGGAAACCGTCCGTGCCTTACCCCGACTGGCCGCCAGGTGTCACTGCCGTTCTAGGGGAAACCGTCCGTGCCTTATCCCGACTGGCCGCCAGGTGTCACTGCAGCTTTAGGGGAAACCGTCCGTGCCTTACCCCGACTGGCCACCAGGTGTCACTGCAGCTTTAGGGGAAGCCGTCCGTGCCTTACCCCGACTGGCCACCAGGTGTCACTGCAGTTCTAGGGGAAACCGTCCGTGCCTTACCCCGACTGGCCACCAGGTGTCACTGCCGCTCTAGGGGAAACCGTCCGTGCCTTACCCAGACTGGCCACCAGGTGTCACTGCAGCTTTAGGGGAAACCCTCCGTGCCTTACCCCGACTGGCCACCAGCTGTCACTGCAGCTCTAGGGGAAACCGTCCGTGCCTTACCCCGACTGGCCAGCAGGTGTCACTGCAGCTTTAGGGAAAACCGTCCGTGCCTTACCCCGACTGGCCACCAGGTGTCACTGCGGCTCTAGGTGAAACCGTCCGTCCTTACCCCAACTGGCCACCAGGTGTCACTGCAGTTCTAGGGGAAACCGTCCGTGCCTTACCCCGACGGGCCACCAGGTGTCACTGCGGTCTAGGGGAAACCGTCCGTGCCTTCCCCCAACTGGCCACCAGGTGTCACTGTCGCTCTAGGGGAAACCGTCCGTGCCTTACCCCGACCGGCCATCAGGTGTCACTGCCGCTCTAGGGGGAACCGTCCGTGCCTTACCCCGACTGGCCAACAGGTGTCACTGCCGCTCTAGGGGAAACCGTCCGTGCCTTACCCCGACTGGCCACCAGGTGTCACTGCCGCTCTAGGGGAAACCGTCCGTGCCTTACCCCGACTGGCCACCTGGTGTCACTGCCGCTCTTGGGGAAACCGTCCGTGCCTTACCCCGACTGGCCACCAGGTGTCACTGCCGCTCTAGGGGAAACCGTCCGTGCCTTACCCCGACTGGCCACCAGGTGTCACTGCAGCTTTAGGGGAAACCGTCCGTGCCTTACCCCGACTGGCCACCAGGTGTCACTGCCGCTCTAGGGGAAACCGTCCGTGCCTAACCCCGACTGGCCACCAGGTGTCACTGCAGCTTTAGGGGAAACCCTCCGTGCCTTACCCCGACTGACCACCAGGTGTCACTGCAGCTCTAGGGGAAACCGTCCGTGCCTTACCCCGATTGGCCACCAGGTGTCACTGCAGCTTTAGGGGAAACCGTCCGTGCCTTACACCAACTGGCCACCAGGTGTCACTGCCGCTCTAGGGGAAACCGTCCGTGCCTTACCCCGACTGGCCACCAGGTGTCACTGCAGCTCTAGGGGAAACCGTCCGTGCCTTACCCCGACTGGCCACCAGGTGTCACTGCAGCTTTAGGGGAAAATGTCCGTGCCTTACCCCGACTGGCCACCAGGTGTCACTGCCGCTCTAGGGGAAACCGTCCGTGCCTTACCCCGACTGGACACCAGGTGTCACTGCAGCTTTAGGGGAAACCGTCCGTGCCTTACCCCGACTGGCCACCAGGTGTCACTGCCGCTCTACGGGAAACCGTCCGTGCCTTACCCCGACTGGCCACCAGATGTCACTGTCGCTCTAGGGGAAACCGTCCGTGCCTTACCCCGACTGGCCATCAGGTGTCACTGCCACTCTAGGGGGAACCGTCCGTGCCTTACCCCGACTGGCCACCAGGTGTCACTGCTGCTCTACGGGAAACCGTCCGTGCCTTACCCCGACTGGCCACCAGGTGTCACTGCCGCTCTAGGGGAAACCGTCCGTGCCTTACTCCGACTGGCCACCAGGTGTCACTGCAGCTCTAGGGGAAACTGTCCATGCCTTACCCCGACTGGCCGCCAGGTGTCACTGCCCCTCTAGGGGAAACCGTCCGTGCCTTACCCCGACTGGCCACCAGGTGTCACTGCAGCTCTAGGGGAAACCGTCCGAGCCTTACCCCAACTGGCCGCCAGGTGTCACTGCCGCTCTAGGGGAAACCGTCCGTGCCTTACCCCGACTGGCCACCAGGTGTCACTGCAGCTCTAGGGGAAACCGTCCGTGCCTTACCCCGACTGGCCACCAGGTGTCACTGCAGCTTTAGGGGAAACCGTCCGTGCCTTACCCCGACTGGACTCCAGGTGTCACTGCAGCTTTAGGGGAAACCGTCCGTGCCTTACCCCGACTGGCCACCAGGTGTCACTGCCGCTCTACGGAAAACCGTCCGTGCCTTACCCCAACTGGCCACCAGGTGTCACTGCCGCTCTAGGGGAAACCGTCCGTGCCTTACCCCGACTGGCCACCAGGTGTCACTGCAGCTCTAGGGGAAACCGTCCGTGCCTTACCCCGACTGGCCACCAGGTGTCACTGCAGCTTTAGGGGAAACCGTCCGTGCCTTACCCCGACTGGCCCACAGGTGTCACTGCAGCTTTAGGGGAAAATGTCCGTGCCTTACCCCGACTGGCCACCAGGTGTCACTGCTGCTCTAGGGGAAACCGTCCGTGCCTTACCCCGACTGGACACCAGGTGTCACTGCAGCTTTAGGGGAAACCGTCCGTGCCTTACCCCGACTGGCCACCAGGTGTCACTGCAGTTCTAGGGGAAACCGTCCGTGCCTTACCCCGACTGGCCACCAGGTGTCACTGCCGCTCTAGGGGAAACCGTCCGTGCCTTACCCAGACTGGCCACCAGGTGTCACTGCAGCTTTAGGGGAAACCCTCCGTGCCTTACCCCGACTGGCCACCAGCTGTCACTGCAGCTCTAGGGGAAACCGTCCGTGCCTTACCCCGACTGGCCAGCAGGTGTCACTGAAGCTTTAGGGGAAACCGTCCGTGCCTTACCCCGACTGGCCACCAGGTGTCACTGCCGCTCTAGGTGAAAACGTCCGTGCCTTACCCCAACTGGCCACCAGGTGTCACTGCAGTTGTAGGGGAAACCGTCCGTGCCTTACCCCGACGGGCCACCAGGTGTCACTGCGGTCTAGGGGAAACCGTCCGTGCCTTCCCCCAACTGGCCACCAGGTGTCACTGTCGCTCTAGGGGAAACCGTCCGTGCCTTACCCCGACTGGCCATCAGGTGTCACTGCCGCTCTAGGGGGAACCGTCCGTGCCTTACCCCGACTGGCCACCAGGTGTCACTGCCGCTCTAGGGGAAACCGTCCGTGCCTTACCCCGACTGGCCACCAGGTGTCACTGCCGCTCTAGGGGAAACCGTCCGTGCCTTACCCCGACTGGCCACCTGGTGTCACTGCCGCTCTTGGGGAAACCGTCCGTGCCTTACCCCGACTGGCCACCAGGTGTCACTGCCGCTCTAGGGGAAACCGTCCGTGCCTTACCCCGACTGGCCGCCAGGTGTCACTGCAGCTTTAGGGGAAACCGTCCGTGCCTTACCCCGACTGGCCACCAGGTGTCACTGCCGCTCTAGGGGAAACCGTCCGTGCCTTACCCCGACTGGCCACCAGGTGTCACTGCAGCTTTAGGGGAAACCCTCCGTGCCTTACCCCGACTGGCCACCAGGTGTCACTGCAGCTCTAGGGGAAACCGTCCGTGCCTTACCCCGATTGGCCACCAGGTGTCACTGCAGCTTTAGGGGAAACCGTCCGTGCCTTACACCAACTGGCCACCAGGTGTCACTGCCGCTCTAGGGGAAACCGTCCGTGCCTTACCCCGACTGGCCACCAGGTGTCACTGCAGCTCTAGGGGAAAACATCCGTGCCTTACCCCGACTGGCCACCAGGTGTCACTGCAGCTTTAGGGGAAACCGTCCGTGCCTTACCCCGACTGGCCACCAGGTGTCACTGCAGCTTTAGGGGAAACCGTCCGTGCCTTACCCCGACTGGCCACCAGGTGTCACTGCAGCTTTAGGGGAAAATGTCCGTGCCTTACCCCGACTGGCCACCAGGTGTCACTGCCGCTCTAGGGGAAACCGTCCGTGCCTTACCCCGACTGGACACCAGGTGTCACTGCAGCTTTAGGGGAAACCGTCCGTGCCTTACCCCGACTGGCCACCAGGTGTCACTGCCGCTCTACGGGAAACCGTCCGTGCCTTACCCGGACTGGCCACCAGATGTCACTGTCGCTCTAGGGGAAACCGTCCGTGCCTTCCCCGACTGGCCATCAGGTGTCACTGCCGCTCTAGGGGGAACCGTCCGTGCCTTACCCCGACTGGCCACCAGGTGTCACTGCAGCTTTAGGGGAAACCGTCCGTGCCTTACCCCGACTGGCCACCAGGTGTCACTGCCGCTCTAGGGGAAAACGTCCGTGCCTTACCCCGACTGGCCACCAGGTGTCACTGCCGCTCTAGGGGAAACCCTCCGTGCCTTACCCCGACTGGCCACCAGGTGTCACTGCAGCTCTAGGGGAAACCGTCCGTCCCTTACCCCGACTGGCCGCCAGGTGTCACTGCCGCTCTAGGGGAAACCGTCCGTGCCTTACCCCGACTGGCCACCAGGTGTCACTGCAGCTCTAGGGGAAACCGTCCGAGCCTTACCCCAACTGGCCGCCAGGTGTCACTGCCGTTCTAGGGGATACCGTCCGTGCCTTATCCCGACTGGCCACCAGGTGTCACTGCAGCTCTAGGGGAAACCGTCCGTGCCTTACCCCGACTGGCCGCCAGGTGTCACTGCAGCTTTAGGGGAAACCGTCCGTGCCTTACCCCGATTGGCCAGCAGGTGTCACTGCAGCTTTAGGGGAAACCGTCCGTGCCTTACCCCAACTGGCCGCCAGGTGTCACTGCCGCTCTAGGGGAAACCGTCCGTGCCTTACCCCGACTGGCCACCAGGTGTCACTGCAGCTCTAGGGGAAACCGTCCGTGCCTTACCCCGACTGGCCACCAGGTGTCACTGCCGCTTTAGGGGAAACCGTCCGTGCCTTACCCCGACTGGACACCAGGTGTCACTGCAGCTTTAGGGGAAACCGTCCGTGCCTTACCCCGACTGGCCACCAGGTGTCACTCCAGCTTTAGGGGAAACCGTCCGTGCCTTACCCCGACTGGCCACCAGGTGTCACTGCAGCTTTAGGGGAAAATGTCCGTGCCTTACCCCGAGTGGCCACCAGGTGTCACTGCTGCTCTAGGGGAAACCGTCCGTGCCTTACCCCGACTGGCCACCAGGTGTCACTGCCGCTCTAGGGGAAACCGTCCGTGCCTTACCCCGACTGGCCACCAGGTGTCACTGCCGCTCTAGGGGAAACCGTCCGTGCCTTACCCCGACTGGACACCAGATGTCACTGCCGCTCTAGGATAAACCGTCCGTGCCTTACCCCAACTGGCCACCAGGTGTCACTGCAGCTTTAGGGGAAACCATCCGTGCCTTACCCAGACTGGCCACCAGGTGTCACTGCAGCTTTAGGGGAAACCCTCCGTGCTTTACCCCGACTGGCCACCAGGTGTCACTGCAGCTCTAGGGGAAACCGTCCGTGCCTTACCCCGACTGGCCACCAGGTGTCACTGCAGCTTTAGGGGAAACCGACTGGCCACCAGGTGTCACTGCCGCTCGAGGGGAAACCGTCCGTGCCTTACCCCGATTGGCCACCAGGTGTCACTGCAGCTTTAGGGGAAACCGTCCGTGCCTTACCCCGACTGGCCACCAGGTGTCACTGCCGCTCTAGGGGAAACCGTCCGTGCCTTACCCCGACTGGCCACCAGGTGTCACTGCAGCTCTAGGGAAACCGTCCGTGCCTTACCCCGACTGGCCACCAGGTGTCACTCCAGCTTTAGGGGAAACCGTCCGTGCCTTACCCCGACTGGCCACCAGGTGTCACTGCAGCTTTAGGGGAAAATGTCCGTGCCTTACCCCGAGTGGCCACCAGGTGTCACTGCTGCTCTAGGGGAAACCGTCCGTGCCTTACCCCGACTGGACACCAGGTGTCACTGCAGCTTTAGGGGAAACCGTCCGTGCCTTACCCCGACTGGCCACCAGGTGTCACTACCGCTCTACGGGAAACCGTCCGTGCCTACCCCAACTGGCCACCAGGTGTCACTGCCGCTCTAGGGGAAACCGTCCGTGCCTTACCCCGACTGGCCATCAGGTGTCACTGCCGCTCTAGGGGAAACCGTCCGTGCCTTACCCCGACTGGCCACCAGGTGTCACTGCAGCTCTAGGGGAAACCGTCCGTGCCTTACCCCAACTGGCCGCCAGGTGTCACTGCCGTTCTAGGGGAAACCGTCCGTGCCTTATCCTGACTGGCCACCAGGTGTCACTGCAGCTCTAGGTGAAACCGTCCGTGCCTTACCCCGATTGGCCACCAGGTGTCACTGCAGCTTTAGGGGAAACCGTCCGTGCGTTACCCCGACTGGCCGCCAGGTGTCACTGCCGCTATAGGGGAAACCGTCCGTGCCTTACCCCGACTGGCCACCAGGTGTCACTGCAGCTCTAGGGGAAACCGTCCGTGCCTTACCCCGACTGGCCACCAGGTGTCACTGCAGCTTTAGGGGAAACCGTCCGTGCCTTACCCCGACTGGCCACCAGGTGTCACTGCAGCTTTAGGGGAAAATGTCCGTGCCTTACCCCGACTGGCCACCAGGTGTCACTGCTGCTCTAGGGGAAACCGTCCGTGCCTTACCCCGACTGGCCACCAGGTGTCACTGCAGTTCTAGGGGAAACCGTCCGTGCCTTACCCCGACTGGCCACCAGGTGTCACTGCCGCTCTAGGGGAAACCGTCCGTGCCTTACCCAGACTGGCCACCAGGTGTCATTGCAGCTTTAGGGGAAACCCTCCGTGCCTTACCCCGACTGGCCACCAGCTGTCACTGCAGCTCTAGGGGAAACCGTCCGTGCCTTACCCCGACTGGCCAGCAGGTGTCACTGCAGCTTTAGGGGAAACCGTCCGTGCCTTACCCAGACTGGCCACCAGGTGTCACTGCAGCTTTAGGGGAAACCGTCCGTGCCTTACCCCGACTGGCCACCAGGTGTCACTGCCGCTCTAGGGGAAACCGTCCGTGCCTTACCCCGACTGGCCACCAGGTGTCACTGCCGCTCTAGGCGAAACCGTCCGTGCCTTACCCCGACTGGCCACCAGGTGTCACTGCCGCTCTAGGGGAAACCGTCCGTGCCTTACCCCGACTGGCCACCAGGTGTCACTGCCGCTCTAGGGGAAACCGTCCGTGCCTTACCCCTACTGGCCGCCAGGTGTCACTGCCGTTCTAGGGGAAACCGTCCGTGTCTTATCCCGACTGGCCGCCAGGTGTCACTGCAGCTTTAGGGGAAACCGTCCGTGCCTTACCCCGACTGGCCACCAGGTGTCACTGCAGCTTTAGGGGAAGCCGTCCGTGCCTTACCCCGACTGGCCACCAGGTGTCACTGCAGCTTTAGGGGAAACCGTCCGTGCCTTACCCCGACTGGCCACCAGGTGTCACTGCCGCTCTAGGGGAAACCGTCCGTGCCTTACCCCTACTGGCCGCCAGGTGTCACTGCCGTTCTAGGGGAAACCGTCCGTGTCTTATCCCGACTGGCCGCCAGGTGTCACTGCAGCTTTAGGGGAAACCGTCCGTGCCTTACCCCGACTGGCCACCAGGTGTCACTGCAGCTTTAGGGGAAGCCGTCCGTGCCTTACCCCGACTGGCCACCAGGTGTCACTGCAGCTTTAGGGGAAACCGTCCGTGCCTTACCCCGACTGGCCACCAGGTGTCACTGCCGCTCTAGGGGAAACCGTCCGTGCCTTACCCCGACTGGCCATCAGGTGTCACTGCCGCTCTAGGGGAAACCGTCCGTGCCTTACCCCGACTGGCCACCAGGTGTCACTGCCGCTCTAGGGGAAACCGTCCGTGCCTTACCCCGACTGGCCACCAGGTGTCACTGCAGCTCTGGGGGAAACCGTCCGTGCCTTACCCCAACTGGCCGCAAGGTGTCACTGCCGTTCTAGGGGAAACCGTCCGTGCCTTATCCTGACTGGCCACCAGGTGTCACTGCAGCTCTAGGGGAAACCGTCCGTGCCTTACCCCGACTGGCCACCAGGTGTCACTGCAGCTTTAGGGGAAACCGACTGGCCACCAGGTGTCACTGCCGCTCGAGGGGAAACCGTCCGTGCCTTACCCCGACTGTCCGCCAGGTGTCACTGCAGCTTTAGGGGAAGCCGTCCGTGCCTTACCCCGATTGGCCACCAGGTGTCACTGCAGCTTTAGGGGAAACCGTCCGTGCCTTACCCCGACTGGCCACCAGGTGTCACTGCCGCTCTAGGGGAAACCGTCCGTGCCTTACCCCGACTGGCCACCAGGTGTCACTGCAGCTCTAGGGGAAACCGTCTGTGCCTTACCCCGACTGGCCACCAGGTGTCACTCCAGCTTTAGGGGAATCCGTCCGTGCCTTACCCCGACTGGCCACCAGGTGTCACTGCAGCTTTAGGGGAAAATGTCCGTGCCTTACCCCGAGTGGCCACCAGGTGTCACTGCTGCTCTAGGGGAAACCGTCCGTGCCTTACCCCGACTGGACACCAGGTGTCACTGCAGCTTTAGGGGAAACCGTCCGTCCCTTACCCCGACTGGCCACCAGGTGTCACTGCCGCTCTACGGGAAACCGTCCGTGCCTTACCCCGACTGGCCACCAGGTGTCACTGCCGCTCTAGGGGAAACCGTCCGTGCCTTACCCCGACTGGCCACCAGGTGTCACTGCCGCTTTAGGGGAAACCGTCCGTGCCTTACCCCGACTGGCCACCAAGTGTCACTGCCGCTTTAGGGGAAACCGTCCGTGCCTTACCCCGACTGGACACCAGGTGTCACTGCCGCTTTAGGGGAAACCGTCCGTGCCTTACCCCGACTGGCCACCAGGTGTCACTGCCGCTCTAGGGGAAACCGTCCGTGCCTTACCCCGACTGGCCACCAGGTGTCACTGCCGCTCCAGGGGAAACCGTCCGTGCCTTACCCCGACTGGCCACCAGGTGTCACTGCCGCTCTAGGGGAAACCGTCCGTGCCTTACCCCGACTGGCCACCAGGTGTCACTGCCGCTCTAGGGGAAACCGTCCGTGCCTTACCCCGACTGGCCACCAGGTGTCACTGCAGCTCTAGGGGAAAACGTCCGTGCCTTACCCCGACTGGCCGCCAGGTGTCACTGCCGTTCTAGGGGAAACCGTCCGTGCCTTATCCTGACTGGCCACCAGGTGTCACTGCAGCTCTAGGGGAAACCGTCCGTGCCTTACCCCGACTGGCCACCAGGTGTCACTCCAGCTTTAGGGGAAACCGACTGGCCACCAGGTGTCACTGCCGCTCGAGGGGAAACCGTCCGTGCCTTACCCCGACTGGCCGCCAGGTGTCACTGCAGCTTTAGGGGAAACCGTCCGTGCCTTACCCCGATTGGCCACCAGGTGTCACTGCAGCTTTAGGGGAAACCGTCCGTGCCTTACCCCGACTGGCCACCAGGTGTCACTGCAGCTCTAGGGGAAACCGTCCGTGCCTTACCCCGACTGGCCACCAGGTGTCACTGCAGCTCTAGGGGAAACCGTCTGTGCCTTACCCCGACTGGCCACCAGGTGTCACTCCAGCTTTAGGGGAATCCGTCCGTGCCTTACCCCGACTGGCCACCAGGTGTCACTGCAGCTTTAGGGGAAAATGTCCGTGCCTTACCCCGAGTGGCCACCAGGTGTCACTGCTGCTCTAGGGGAAACCGTCCGTGCCTTACCCCGACTGGACACCAGGTGTCACTGCAGCTTTAGGGGAAACCGTCCGTCCCTTACCCCGACTGGCCACCAGGTGTCACTGCCGCTCTACGGGAAACCGTCCGTGCCTTACCCCGACTGGCCACCAGGTGTCACTGCCGCTCTAGGGGAAACCGTCCGTGCCTTACCCCGACTGGCCACCAGGTGTCACTGCCGCTTTAGGGGAAACCGTCCGTGCCTTACCCCGACTGGCCACCAGGTGTCACTGCCGCTATAGGGGAAACCGTCCGTGCCTTACCCCGACTGGCCACCAGGTGTCACTGCCGCTCCAGGGGAAACCGTCCGTGCCTTACCCCGACTGGCCACCAGGTGTCACTGCAGCTCTAGGGGAAACCGTCCGTGCCTTACCCCAACTGGCCGCCAGGTGTCACTGCCGTTCTAGGGGAAACCGTCCGTGCCTTATCCCGACTGGCCACCAGGTGTCACTGCAGCTCTAGGGGAAACCGTCCGTGCCTTACCCCGACTGGCCGCCAGGTTTCACTGCAGCTTTAGGGGAAACCGTCCGTGCCTTACCCCGATTGGCCACCAGGTGTCACTGCAGCTTTAGGGGAAACCGTTCGTGCCTTACACCAACTGGCCACCAGGTGTCACTGCCGCTCTAGGGGAAACCGTCCGTGCCTTACCCCGACTGGACACCAGGTGTCACTGCAGCTTTAGGGGAAACCGTCCGTGCCTTACCCCGACTGGCCACCAGGTGTCACTGCCCCTCTACGTGAAACCGTCCGTGCCTTACCCCGACTGGCCACCAGATGTCACTGTCGCTCTAGGGGAAACCGTCCGTGCCTTACCCCGACTGGCCACCAGGTGTCACTGCCGCTCTAGGGGGAACCGTCCGTGCCTTACCCCGACTGGCCACCAGGTGTCACTGCCGCTCTAGGGGAAACCGTCCGTGCCTTACCCCGACTGGCCACCAGGTGTCACTGCCGCTCTAGGGGAAACCGTCCTTGCCTTACCCCGACTGGCCACCAGGTGTCACTGCAGCTTTAGGGGAAACCGTCCGTGCCTTACCCCGACTGGCCACCAGGTGTCACTGCCGCTCTAGGGGAAACCGTCCGTGCCTTACCCCGACTGGCCACCAGGTGTCACTGCCGCTCTAGGGGAAACCGTCCGTGCCTTACCCCGACTTGCCACCAGGTGTCACTGCAGCTCTAGGGGAAACCGTCCGTGCCTTACCCCAACTGGCCGCCAGGTGTCACTGCCGTTCTAGGGGAAACCGTCCGTGCCTTATCCCGACTGGCCACCAGGTGTCACTGCAGCTCTTTGTGAACTTTATGAAATACTGTGGTTTGCAGGGGGGCTCTATCTTGGGAAGCCCTTGGTCAATTGACCCGAAATCTGAGTCGCCAACCCTAACCTGAATCCTCATGAGGCACACCAAATTTCAAGGGAATCGAAGTGAATGTGTCTGTTCTAAAGCACTTAAAATAGTCGAGCTTTAAACAGAAAGCGGTCTGAACCTTGCCTAGAATCAGCAAGGAAGTCCGCTGTAGTAATCTCCTTCCATTTCCTCCCATTTCTCTAGAATTATCCGCTCAGATCTTGGGGCCCTCTAATTGAGTGCCCCCCCTTTTCCTCCCCAATTCTCAAATATTGCTATCAAAGTCTCTAAAATGTTGCCCGTTTTCTGTCTAGTTATGCATCTGAGTGACAGTCAGCACCCGGAGTGCATTGCGTGTGTGCATCACGGCCCCCGGCACCCAGAGCACTGGGCAGGAAGGTGGTGCAGCCTCCAGTGGCCCCCAGTGCCTGAAGCACCATGCCGGTGGGCAGCATGGCCCCCAGCACCCAGAGTGCTGGGCAGGCAGGTGGCGTGGCTGTGACAAAATGGGGATTTTTCCCTTCTTATGTTTTATGTGAGCCTATGTGAGTCTTACAGTTGAGCCTATGTGAGTTTTACTGTTTTGCAGGAATACTGTGTGTGCCTCAGTTTCCCTGTGTGCTGCACCAATGCTTAGGTGGTGGGAATAATGGTGTGTGACTTTGAGTGAGACCTTCGGATGCAGGCGAGGCTTCTCCAGCTGCCTGCATGGATGCTATGGCCTGGCCCTTTGTAACCTGAGACCCAGGAAGGGGATGCAACCAAGTGACAACCAGGTGACACTTTGCCTGGGAAGTGAGACAAAGACCAGGAGGAGGAGCTTTGGGCATGTTGGAGGTCGGGTCTTGGGAAGCTGGGCAGTCTGGTTGGGGAACTGGAGGGGGGAGTCCAGAGCATCTGGCCCAGGATTCCCCCTAGATGGACTTGGCTGAAAGTCACTAATTTCTATGCTAACAAGTTCTGTTCTATGCTATGTTCCTATTGACTAATAATCTTCCATTTTATGCTAGATAAGAATCACTGCTAACTGCAGAGTTGGGGGGAAGGGCCCACTGGCTTCCCCAGGAACCCTGCCCGGGCAGACTCATTGCGGGAAGCGCACGCAGAGAAAGAGGATGCTGAATGCTCCGAGGTCAGACCCAGGAAGGTCAAAGCTGTATAAGGTTCTTGCGCTGGCGACAGTCTCCTCAGAGAGAGGGGGCTCCCCCAGAATCCTGACTGGCTTCATATGGAGTAGTTCCAGAACATAGCCCAGTAACTCCTTGACTGTGGCCCCCAGTGGCCTCAGTGCGGCACCAACCCCAGCCTTAACAGTGGCCGAACTGGCAGAGCCACTCTCAAGCCAATCTGAGTGTGCACGTGGATTTTAGAGCAGTATGGAAATGGGGATGTTAATTAGGAATCTCTGCCCAGTCTTAACGCTGGTGTCGTCCATGCTGCTCCCTCCCTCATGCAAGAATCTTCAATGACTTTTGGAAAAGGGAAGGGAAGGAAAACCAGCTCACTGACTCTTTTGAGTTTTTCTTTACAATGGGATGTAGAATGAAAGCAACTCAAGACATGGTTCTACTGAGATTTGAACTCAGATCACTGGATTCAAAGTCCTGCCCATTACACCACAGAACCTGGTATTTTGGGGGAAATGTATCAGCATCTACAATGCACATACCATTATGAGAGTCCAAAGGGGACTCAAACCCCTGACTCTGGCACAATTAACCCCACACTCTATTTATCTAACCACTGAGGTTTAACTGGGGCCTGACTCAGTATGAGTTATGCTGTGACCACTTCTTACATTAATGATCCCACCAACTGGAGATTTCCTGCCACTGCATTTCAACTTGCAGCCCTTTCATTAGAGCAGCCCAGAGCACGCAGGATTCTCTTGTCTCCTTGGCAGCCCTGGCTCCCCAACCTGCCGGATACTGTAGAAAGCAAATTTTCAACCCAGCCTTTCACCCACAACCAGCGTCACCATGGGTAGGACCATGGGGGTGACGCTTAACCTGCCCGTGTCATTTCCAAAGTCAGCTTCAGTGAGTGGAATGCAAGTACAGTGTGTCTGTAACACCAGCAAGGGACTGTAGCATCCTGCCTGTTAATTCATTTCCAATGGGCCGAGGCACAGAGGTAGAAATATTCTCAGACTGTAAATGTCTTGGAGGCAGATCAGGGCCCCCTGGCATTGACAATGGGTTTAAATTGCAGCAAGGGAGGTTCAGGTTGGACATTAGGAAAAACATAGTAACTGTCAGAGTGGTTAAGCACTGGAAGGGAGGTTCTGGAATCTCTATTGTTGGAGATTTTTAAGAGCAGGTTGGACAAACACCTGTCAGGGTTGGTAGATAATACTTAGTCCTGCCATGAGTGCAGGGGACTGGACTAGGTCCCTTTCGAGGTCCCTTCCAGTTATATAATTCTATGACAGATATAAAGCTGAGAACGTATCTAGACAGTGAAATCTAAGGTGTTTATATCACAGTCTGCTACCAGGTAATGGCACATTTGTTTTCAGACGCCCAGGATATCAATTGTCCCATGACTGCTTTCTGAAGGGAATTTTATTAAATTTCTTTTCCGATGGTTTATCCCCCAACGATTCCTATAAAGCCTTCGGTCAAGTGATACTGAAAACGCTCACTAATGTGGGGGTGAGGCATCTCCAACGCCAATTTCATGTGCGGCAAAGCAGATTCGTGCTACTGCAAAATCTTGGCAGCAGGGAGTGCCGCTCACGCCTGCGTTTCTTAAACATCTAAAAGGCACCAATGTTTTTAAAGGGACCCGTGAGAAGAGGAGAGGAGGTGGGGACACTGTTATGCAGACAAAACTACACAGGATCGTTTCATGGGACAAGACAAGATGTCATGTTTATTATAATAACACAATTTGATTTAAGACCAACAGCTAATATCTAGTACCTATGTATACACACACACACACACACACACCCCCCAAATGTTCAGCAGCTGCTAGATAGTTACCAGTCCTGAAGGTAGCTTGAGTTCGTGGCTTGGGTTCATAGCTTGTGGCGTCTAACTGGCCAGGAAAGCCGGGCAAAATGAAGAACTGGGTCTCTGTTGGACATGCACCGATGCCCTTCCATGTTGGCAGCAGAATGTTACCCTCCAAAGTCTTCCCTCTCACCCATCCTTTTTGTAGGGTTGAGTTTGAATCCAGAGTCTGTAGGTCCTGCTGTGTCACGCTGCCTCTGGGTTCGGTGTGACTGATCACTCATCAATTGTAGACATGACTTTCAGCCTAGCACCTGGCCTTGTTGTTCTTCAATTGTACTTTTGTTCTTTTCTTTTTAGGGTGGACTCTTCTTACTTTGTCAGGGCTGTTGTCTGCATCTTCAGCCATTGGTGGTTTACACTTTATTTCATCAGGACAGGCTGGGGCTGGAGGTTGATTCCATCATCCATATGTAAGCAGTGTCAGGATGAGCTCCACCCTGACATCTGGTGGTGAGGTGTGGCAAGTTGTGGAAAAAAAAACTTCAGGGGCTGATCTCATTTGCATAGGCACACCCACCCCGCCTAGACTGAGGCCATAGCTGCCCAAATGGTCACTTCGGCTGCTGTGGGATCCCCAGTGTCTCTGTTATTGGGGCAGGAAGAATAAATTGTTATTACCCTGATTATGGGAACGGTGCTTGGAACTGTACTTGGCCTTTTGCTATGATGGAGGGACTCACCATCAACTAAGTAGCACTCGCTAGGCAAGGGTCATGGGTTCCAAAACTGTGTGAATTGAGAGAGACTTGAGACAGCTATTAGTACCTGGTGGTGTGGGCCCCTTTGTGAGGGCCTGAAGCACCAATTGCACCTCTGTCTCTCTCCACTGTGGAATGTCAGAGCTAATTTTGGGTCTATTAAGAGTCTTGCTACAGGTACTGTGCTGCATTCACTTTGGCCTTAAGGTGCACCAGCACTAAGGCCCCCACTACTATGAGCTGAAATCACTGAGCACTGTGTCAAGTAGTGGGGAGCCGGAAGATCTAGAGTGCAGCGGTGTGTTCGTGAGACGGCGAGCTGTGCGGAGTGGAGCCGTCTGTGAGACAGCGGTGTGTTCGTGAGATGGCGAGCTGTGCAGAGCGGAGCCATTCATGAGACAACGAGCTGAGCAGAGCTGTTCTTGAGACAGTGAGCGGTGCAGAGCAGAGCCGGTCGTGGTGGAGCAGAGCCGTTCGTGAGACAGCGTAGCAGAGCAGAGCCCTGTGGGGCAGTCAGCTTCAGGACACGTAAGGTGCCCATTGCCCCTTTTCCCCACACACAGGCACATTTTAGCCAGACTGGGGAGTAACACTATGCAGATGAACTTTTGAACTCTGGGGCTGGACTTTTTGGACTGTGGGTGATTTGTGGATTGCTGGACTCAAGAGACGTTTGGGTGCTGGGACTCAAGAACCCGAGGGAAAGGGGCATGCCCCAATTTGCTTGGGGTGGTTTTTTTGCTCATGGGTTGTGTTATGAATCCTGTTGGTGGTGTTTCCCCAACATAATGCCACATTGTTTCTCTCTGTTATTAAAAGGCTTTTTGCTACACTCAGACTATGTGCTTGCGAGAGGGGAAGTATTGCCTCTTGGAGGCGCCCAGCGGGGGTGGTATATATTTGTCCCAGGTCACTGGGTGGGGGCTCGAGCCGGTTTGCATTGTGTTATTGGAATGGATCCCCTAGATATTGAACCCGGCCCTTGTTGCTGCCAACTCTGATGGGCAGAAGGGTTACACATACATACCTCATTCCCACATCGAAACTACACTAATCAGATTACAGCAGGGTTTTGCAAAAATGAAGGTTGCAGCAAGGTTTTACAAAGTGGAGTGAGCATTTTAAAATGGAGTTTGGGACCAGTTAAAATGGAGTTTGAGTTACAATATGGACAAGTGTAAGGAATGGCAAACAGGGAACAGAAGTTCCAATATAGACAAGTATAATAAATGACAAACAGTGAGCAGAAGTTACAGTGTTGAAACAGTGCAAGGTTCAGCGATTTAAGCAGCAATTGGATTGCAAGTGAAACTCAATTAACCAGTTATTGGGGTACCTGGTTTTATAAATGAATGTCGTTTCATTCATAAAAATTTGCTTATGAAGTTATAGTAATAAAGTGATCAATTAAAAACAATGTCATTGATCAGTTCTACGACACCCCCAGGCCTAAACTCCCCACGGCAGCAGCAGGCAGGGCCTTTTCAGCAAAAATAAATGCCTAGTGGAGAAATGTCTTGGGAAAACACAGGAATGAAGAGAAATGGAACCACGCAGATGCCTGAAATGGATGAGCTGAGGTCAGTGCTGGAGCAGGAATGGGCTGAACTCACTTAAACCAAACCAGACACATACTGGTCAATTTTGCATAATAAATCTCACACAGCAAGGAGCACAGACAATCAGTGAGGGTGAATGACTGTAGTGTCAGTAACTGAAATGAACTTTTCTCTCCATCTCTCGCTGTCTATTTCCTTCCTGTTTCCCCCCCACCAAAAAAAATCTTACTCCCCTTCCAGACCAGATATCTACATCGTGAACTCCAGTGCTGGACTTTGCTAGTGATGTGAAAGGCACTGACTGTTGTTTTTAAACTAGAGGGGGGTTGGGAGGTGGAGGAGAGGGCAAGAGAATTGATGAGGAGGGTCTGGGTTTAAAGGATCAAGGAAGCCCCCAAATCAGGACTAAAGCTACATTCTGCATTCATGGCAGGTTCAGAGTGACTAAAGAGTTGGCAGTGGTGGGATTCGAACCCACGCCTCCAAAGAGACTGGAACCTTAATCCAGCGCCTTAGACCGCTCGGCCACACTACCAGCTGTGAGAGAATAACTGTCTTGTCCTCTCTGTGTGAAGGCTTGTCTACTTGGGTCAGCATGGTAGAGTGGAGGGGGGGAACCCCCAGCAGCTCAGGGGGGGTTCCTGTAACAGAATTTCTTGCTCACAAAGATGCTGCAGAGAATCTGATGCTTCCAAGACCCTGGGGAGATGGACCTGGGAAGACAGGTCAGGTTGCTAGGAAGATAACAGGATGCTGGGAATCATCAGGAAAGGGATAGATAAGAGGACAGAAAAGATCCGATTGCCTCTATATCAATCCATGGTACGCTGTAAGGTGTTTGCAGCTGTCCCTCCATGTGTCGGGGAGGGAGGCCATGCCCCCTTGCTACAAGTCCTCTGGAAGGGCACAGTTCACAGGGGAATTAGCACTGGGGTCTCTGCCACTCTGTGGGGTAGCACAGTTCTGAGTCTACGGGGCCCTGGCCCTCTGACAGGGTGGGGCACCAAACACTTAGGAGGTTCTGGCCTGTAGTCAGGACAGACCAGTAATGAGTCTATACGCCCAGACACTCAAACAGGGCCGAGCAGCAAACAGATGGGGGACCTGGCTCTGGTGGACTGCCAACAAACACAGGTTTCTTGGCCTATGCTGAGGAGGTTGCCACCCCAGGGGCAGGATGACAGGGTGTCACGGAGTGTGGGAGAGTCCAGGCCCTGCACCTCTCTTCCTGGGATTCACTGAGACTCTCAGCCAGCCAGTAAAACAGAAGGTTTATTAGACAACAGGAACACAGTCCAAAACAGAGCTTGTGGGTACACCCAGGACCCCTCAGTGAAGTCCTTCTGGGGGAGCAGGGAGCTTAGACCCCAGCCCTGGGGTTCCCTGTGTTCCTCCACCCAGCCCCAAACTGAAACTAAACCCACCGCAGCAGGCTCTCTCCTGCAGCCTCCATTCACATTCCTGGGCAGAGGTGTTACCTCCCCCTCCTGGCTCAGGTGACAGGCTCTCAGGTCTCCCATCCCCAGGGCACATTCCCAGGCCAACACTCCCCCCTCCCTGCTGCGTCACATCGTCACACAGGGGAAGGGGGATGTGGGGCCACCCGACTGCACCACGTCCCAGCCCAGGGCCCTAACATGGGGAGTATTCCACCACTGGGTCAGTGGGGAAATCCGGCCACAACATGCTGGCCAGCCATCAGTCAGCAATACAGCTGAGCTTTATTCGGCTACCCTAGGCTACTTCCTATTCTGCCTTTTGGGGGGAGTGGGTTCCCAGGGTCCAAAGGCCAGGCGCCGACTCCGTGGGTGCTCCAGGGCTGGAGCAGCCACTGGGAAGAATTGGTGGGTGCAGGGCCAGATTAAGACCTTTAGAGGCCCTAAGCACTGAAAACATTATTGTGCCCCCCATGTGTAATTCAAAATAAAAACAATACTATACCGTAAAATACAATTTTATTTTTCAAAATGACACAAAACTTACATGTATGCTGAAATTAAACTAGTTTCTTTCTAGATTTTCTGATTGCAAAATTCTGGATAAATTCATCGAAGCTGACTCGATGAAGCATGTCCACTTCCATACCCAATAGGGAAAATGAATCAAGTCTGTCCTGACACATTGTTCTCTGAGGGTTTTTTATTCTTTTCAGCTGAGAAAAGAGTGTTCTGTAGAGCAGTTAGTCATCATCAATGCTAGAAAAATACGTCATGCAATCTCTACATTTGGAAATACACATTGTATTCCATCTTTCAGTATTGTGTCATGAAGATCAATGTGACTGGATTTCATTTTTCCTGTTTCATTAAACTTTGCGCGCATATAACAATGGAACTACCGTACTTCTCCACAGAGATTCACGTTCAAGTCAACAGGGTATGAGTCAAGTAGCTTTTGGGAACTTTGTGAATATTGCTCGTCAGATAAGTCCATATCGTTTAGAAAAGAAAATCTACTTGATACTTCTTTGTACACTTCACCTCTCCTCTTCATATGAGCTTCAAGTGTATCAATTATAGCGTAGTAAGTAGATACGTGAAATTTGTCTCTAGGATTCAATGCTGTTTCTGCCTTGCACTGAATCATAGAATCATAGAATATCAGGGTTGGAAGGGACCTCAGGAGGTCATCTAGTCCAACCCCCTGCTCAAAGCAGGACCAATCCCCAACTAAATCATCCCAGCCAGGGCTTTGTCAAGCCTGACCTTAAAAACTTCTAAGGAAGGAGATTCCACCACTTCCCCAGGTAACGCATTCCAGTGTTTCACCACCCTCCTAGTGAAAAAGTTTTTCCTAATATCCAACCTGAACCTCCCGCACTGCAACTTGAGACCATTACTCCTTGTTCTGTCATCTGCTACCACTGAGAACACTCTAGATCCATCCTCTTTAGAACCCCCCTTTCAGGTAGTTGAAAGCAGCTATCAAATCCCCCCTCATTCTTCTCTTCCGCAGACTAAACAATCCCAGTTCCCTCAGCCTCTCCTCATAAGTCATGTGTTCCAGTCCCCTAATCATTTTTGTTGCCCTCCGCTGGACTCTCTCCAATTTTTCCACATCCTTCTTGTAGTGTGGGGCCCAAAACTGGACACAGTACTCCAGACGAGGCCTCACCAATGTCAAACAGAGGGGAACGATCACGTCCCTCGATCTGCTGGCAGTGCCCCTACATATATATCCCAAAATGCCATTGGCCTTCTTGGCAACAAGAGCACACTGTTGACTCATATCCAGCTTCTCGTCCACTGTAACCCCTAGGTCCTTTTCTGCAGAACTGCTGCCGAGCCATTCGGTCCCTAGTCTCTAGCGGTGCTATCATTTGCTTGTTTTTTCCTGATTCGCTTGCGGGACTGGGCTTCTTTGTAGTTAGTATCAGGCAAGATATCTTTTGATATGTCTTCAGATCTTTCGAAATCGTTCCTCAAAGTGTGTAAGTGGTCTGCTAATGATTGACAGAGGTCTGCACATGTTTTCAAATCCCATTGCTTTTCTTGGAGAGCTTGACTTGTGTGGTAAAAGTGTTGTAAAATTTCATTCCACATGATCAACATGCATACAAACTCTAGTTCTTGCATCTTGTTTGCAATATTTTCTGCCTCTCGTATAGTTTCTCCCTTTTGTGATTGGTCTTCAGCTATACTTTCTAATGGAGTAGGACTCCAGAATTGCACTTGTTGCCACGGCTTGTGCCTCCCAGCGAGTATTAGAAAGAGATTTCAACACACGATCGTTGCCCAAATATGTTTTAAGAACTGCCCATCAGTGTGTTGAGGCAGAGAAAAATGTATAAAGTAACTGGACTGTTGAGAAAAAACTTACTGCCATCGGACAACAATCAACAAGATTGAGAGAGTGTGTAGCACATGGCATGAATATGGCATATTTGTTCTGTTCTAAAAGCTTCTTCTGCATTCCTTGATAACACCCTGACATGTTGGCAGCATTGTCATAAGCTTGACCTCTGCACTTTGAGAAATCTATTTTGCAAACTTGGCACAGATACTGCAGTACTTGATTTGCCATGTCTTCACCAGTGTGGCTTTTCGAATTGAGGAATGTTATAAATCGTTCAACTGGTTTTCCATCTGTGGGAGACACATATCTTAGTATAATAC